>NC_060288.1:4937067-5240552 GCF_021613505.1 Equus quagga | reverse complement strand
CACATTATAGTGGAAAAAGCTTTGGTAAGTCCTTCCCTTCCTCCCCCACTCCCTCCCTCCCTCCCTCCCTCCCTTCCTCCCTCTCTCTCTCTCCCTCTCTCCCTCCCCTTCCTTCCTCACTGTCTCCCTCCCTATCTCCCCCATCTCCCCCTCCCTTCTCCTTCCCTCTTTCCCTCTCTGTCTCTTTTTAAACTTATGACAATTTTTCCTTAATTTCAAAGACATAATGGATTTTTTAATCATTTACAAACAGAGATATTTCATTTTAGACGTTACTCAGTTATGACTAAAAGCCCAAACCAGCCTAGGACCGTCCTACACAATCTACCTGCCTCCCACCCCACTCAGTCCAGTATGTTTTTGACGTCACTTCCTAGCAGCCTTGCCCTTCCCTTAACCTGCTCCAGCATCTCTGGTCTCATTGTTTTCTTTGAACATAGCAGGTATTTACCATCTTACCAATTCTCTTAATATTTTTTCCAACTTTGTTGAAGAATAATTGACAAATATAATTGTATATGTTTAAAGTATACAACTTATGATTTGATGTACATATACACTGTGGATTGATCACCAAGATCAAGCTAATTAACACATCCATCACCTCACATAATTAACTCTTTTCCTTTCTTGGGTGTGTGTGTATGTTGAGAACACTTAAGATCTACTCTCAGGAACTTTCACATATACAATATCATATTATTAATTCTAGTCCTCATGATTAGATCCTCAGAACTTCTTCTTATAACTGAAAGTTTGTATCCTTGGACATGCATCTTTCATTTCCCCCTTCCTCCAGCCATTGACAGCCACCATTCTTTCTATTCTGTTTCTATGAAATTGGCTTTATTTTTTTTTTCAGATTCCACATATAAGTGATACATACAGTTTTTGTCTTTCTTTGTCTGGCTTATTTCACCAAGTATAATGCCCTCCAGGTTCATCAGATTGTTGAAAATGGAAGGATTTTCTTGTTTTTACAACTGAATAATATTCTATTTTCTATATATACCACATTTTCCTTGTCCATTTGTCCATTGATGGACACTTAGGTAGTCTCCATATCTAGGCTATTGTGATTAACACTGCAATGAACATGGGAATGCAGATATCTCTTTGAAATGTTGATTTTGTTTTGCTGAATCACATGGTAGTTCTATTTTTAATATTTAAAGAACTGGCATACTGTTTTCCATAATGGCTGTACCAATTTACATTCCCATACGGTGTGCAAGGGTTCCCTTTTCTTCACATCCTTGCCAACGTTTGATATCTCTTGTCTTGTTGATAATAGCCATTCTAACAGGTGAAAGATGATGTCCATTGTGGTTTGCATTTCCATTTCCCTGATGATTAGTGATGTTGAACACCTTTTCATGCACCTATTTTTCGCATATAGTTTTTCTGATTCATCTCTAATTGATAAAAGTATGTGGTGTAAGATTGAGGTTAAGATTGATTTTTTTCCATGTCATGTGCTCTGGCACCATGTGTAAAAAAAGATCCATCTTATCTAATTCAATCGTGGTGGTAATTTTTTAAAAGTCAGGTAATGGAATATGCATGGCCTATTTCTTGAATCTTTATTCTTTTTCATTGGCCTGTTTATGTTTTGTGTAATCGATGCTACACTGTTGTAATTGCTGTACATTTATTGCTATTTCGTTTATTTGTTTAAATCCTCTTCTTATTCTTCGTCGTTGCTTTGAGTATTCTGGGTCCTTCACATTTAAACACATTTTAGAATTGCTCTACAAGTTTCCACACACACTCATACAAAAGTGGAAAATAACTGTGATTTTGATTTGGGGATTGATTTGAATGCTTAGGTCACTTTGAGGTGAGTGGTCATGTTAACAGTATTGAGTCTCCCAATCCATATGTACACACATAGCTTGACATTTTTTGTCAATTTCTTTCATCAGTGTCCTGTAGTGACCTTGAACATCCTTATTGGCTTTATTGTTGTGTTTGATGGTTTATCAAATGGGTGCTTTTTACTAGTAAATGGTTTTTTTTACTTTAACATTTCAGTTTTTCTTGCTAGTTTATAAAATATGGGTGATTTTTTTAAATATATTCGTCTTATACCCTGTGATATATGTTGTTAATTCTTAGGAGGGGTTCTTTTGGTAGATTTCTTTGAAAATTCTATGTACACAATCATATCTGTGAATAATGACACTTTTAATTCCCCTTTTCTAATTTTTGATTTCCTTTTCTTGCTTTTGTATATTTGTTGTTTGCTTTTGTTCCCTTTTCTTCCTTTATTGTCTTAGCTGGGCTCTCCAATACATATGAACGTGTTGTGTACATTCCTAACCTTTTCCCTGCAGTATAGGGTAGCCATTTTCTATAAGTATCATGTTAACTATTAGTTTTGGTAGATAACCTTTATGATATTGAGGAAGTGCCCATGAAATCTTGGTTTTCTGAGATTTTTTAAATCATGGACAGTTGTTGAATTTTATCAAATGCTTTTTTTCTGTACCCATTGAGATGATTATATATTTTTTAAAACCACCCTTGTGTTTCTAAAATATATCCTATTTATTCAATTTATTTTATCCATTTTTACAAGTCATGGATCTTTAATATTCTGGTTGGGATTTTAGGGTTTATGTTTGTGAAATAATGGTATGTAATATTCCTTTCTTATAATGTTTTGTTTCATTGCAGTATCAAGATTATGCAGGCCTCATAAAATGAATTAGTTTTATTCTTCCGGTATTCTGTTCAAGAATTTAACAGTATGGGTTTGATCTCTTCCATATATATTTGGAAGAATTCACCTCTGAAGCCATATAGATGTTAAGTTTCCTTGGAGGAAATATTGTTAAGTACAGATGTAATTGATTTGAGATGAATAGAGAAGTTCAGATTTTTAAATTTTTGTTTCACTTTCTCCAAGTTAAATTCTCAAGGAAGTTTTTCATATTATCTAAGTTTTCAAATTATTGGAGTACAGTTGTTCATAATATCCTCTTATTATCATTTAAAAATTGTTAAAGTTGTAGTGATTTCACCATTCCTATTGATGGTTTCTCTTTGCTCTTTTGTTTTACAATAGAGTCATCAAAACAGGAAAATTAACGTGCTTACTATACCATTTACTAGTCTGTAGATTTTGTTTGAATTTTGACAGTTTCCCCACAAATGTTGTTTTTCTAGTCTAGCCTCCAGTCCAGAGTCCTATATTCCATTGAGTTGTTGTGTCTTTATTCTCCTCCAATCTGTTAGCAAACTATGGTCTTTCTTTGTCTTTCTTGTCCCTTGGTACCTTTCTTTGTCTTTCTTGGTACTTTTCTTGTATTGGAAAATACTGCCAGTTGGTTCTTTTGCAGGGTGTACCCAACATGAGTTTGCCTGATGTTATCTCATGATTAGATTGAGAATCTATATTTTTGATAAGAATACCAAGAAAGTGATCCTTCCCTCCTTCCTTCCTACCCTCCTTCCTTCCTTCCTTTCTATTTTCTTTGTTTGTTTTGCTCAGAAAGATTTGCTCTGAGCTAACAGCTGTTGCCAATCTTCCTCTTTTTTGCTGAGGAATATTCACCTTGAGGTCACATCTGTGGCCAATCTTCCTCTTTTTTGCTGAGGAAGATTCACCTTGAGCTAACATCTGTGGCCAATCTTCCTTTATTTTGTATATGAGCTGCCACCACAGCATGGCCACTGACAAGTGGTGTAGGTCCGTGCCCTGGAACCAAACCTGGGCCACCAAAGTGGAGCATAGCAAACTTAACCACTAGGCCACTGTGGCTGGCGCTTAAAAGTGATCCTTTCTTCTTAAGCTGTTGTTAAAGTAACACCGGTTTCATAAAACAAATTAGGATGTCTTTAACCCTTTTCTTATATGCCCGCAGATTTTGTGTATGAATGTTTTTATTTCTTCTTTCAGTGTCTGTGAGAATTCACTTTTGTAGTCCTCTCAGCCTGGTGATTTATTTTTGGAAAGGTTTATTATTACATATTCCATTTTTTATAGTTATGTGATTATATTTTTTGAACTTTACCTGAGTTAGGTATGGTAAGTAGTCTTTTCAATGGTATTTTCAAATGTATCAAAATTTAAAAACTTATTGGCATAAACATTTTTATACACCATTGCTATTTTAATATCTTATAGGATGTATAGTTTGGTCTCCCTTTCATTCCTGATATTGGTAATTCATATTATATATCTTATTTTCTTGATGGTACTTATTAGGGGTTTGTCAATTGTATTCCTCTTTTCAAAGAACCTGTTTTTAGATTTTTGGGGGGTTTTTATGTTCATTTCCTATTTTATTGCTTTCTTCTGTTTCCTTTGCTATTTCCTCCCTTCCAGTTTCTTTGGTTTGAATGTTAAGATCATTAATTTTATGCACTTCTTATTTTATGATATATTCATGGTTAAAAATTTATATCTAGCCAAAGTGTCTTTACAATACAAGGTTTTTTCATTTGTTTCTAGTAACACAAGTTTTCATATGTCTGATTTCTATAAACATTTAGTTTAAAAAAAAATTATGTTCTAGTTCACTTGTGTGTGTGTGTGTATGTTTGTGTTTGACCCTTGGCTAATTTAGAATTACATTAGTTAAATTCAAGATATTTGGGGATTTTCAAGTTATATTTTTGTTCATATATAGTTTCATTACATATTTCTAACAGAACATTATCTGAATTATGTAAATCTTTGAAATGTATTGTGACTTCGTTTTATGGCCCAGTACATGGTCAGTTTTGTAAATGTTCCCTATGCATTTGGAAAAGATTTATTATATTCTTCCCTTGTTGGATGCAGTGCTCTATGCATATTTATAAGTCAAATCTTTTAATTGTGTTGTTCAGGGCTTCTGTGTTTACTGAGTTTTCCCCCTCTTGTCCTATTAGTTACTAAGACAGTTATGTTAATATCTTGAACTATTATTGTGGAGTTCTTAAATTCTTGATTTAATTGTGTCAATTTTGTTTTCCATATTTTTATGATGCGTCCAAGGCAAACATTGCTATGTCTTCCTCATATATTGAGAATTTTGTCTGTGTGAAATACACCTTTGGAACTAGTGATATTTTCCAAAGTGTCATGACATTTAGTATAGGAAATTATACTTCTACTATTTGATGATCTTGAGTATTTGCAAACAGAATGTCATAAATAAAGATTTTTCTTCTTTGTGTATTTTATAGGAATATATTTCATATATCTAACACTTGCATAATGCAGTGTCTTTTGTATGACAAGGAACACATTTTGTCTAGAATGTATTTAATTTTTAATTCATCCAAAAGAAATTTGTAATTAATTTTACATTTCTTCTTTTATTAGCATTTCTAAGCAGTATATCAATTTCAATAACTGTTACAATTGCGAGTGAACAAGCTACACAGATTTCTAAGATTTGGTAGGGATTCCTTATTGTCAGTTTGTGAAATTTGGCAACTTTTGTGGAGGTATTAAGCATTTTATAATGACTCAAAGAACATTGTTTTCATTAAGCTCCCAAAATAAGTCCATATCTCTTAAGAATTTACCAGTTTCAGAGGAAAACTGCTTCCCTTTCTGTTTTCCTTTACATTATTTCATCTTATTCTTTCTCAAAATTTTTGAATCATACATTCTACATAATTTTTACTTTACATCATTGTGATTTCTGTCTTTTTCTCCTGTAGATATATTTGAGCATTTTGATCATTGTTTTATGATTTTTTTATTTGCTCTTCTTTATTTACTAAGCATGCAATGGGAGGTGCTATGATTTCCTCCATATCATAAAAAATTTCTAGCACAAGAAATCGCTTTATAATTGGCAGAAATCTGTGAAGTTATTTTAGTACTTCTTGATGATTTCATTTGTTTCTGCTTCAGGCTGTCTTTAAAATATATAACAAGTGACGGGCTGGCCCCATGGCTGAGTGATTGAAGTGCTGTGCAATCTGCTTTGGCAGCCTGGGTTTGTGAGTTGGGATCCCAGGCATGGACTACTCCACTCATCAGCCATGGTGTGGAGGCATCTCACACACAAAGTAGATGAAGATTGGCATGGATGTTAGCTCAGGGAAAATCTTCCTCATCGTATATATATATATATATGTATATATAACAAGTGAGAATCTATTTTGAATGCCCAAGCATGATTTTTCTTTTTTTTATTATAAATGTTATCATTTTTAGATTAGTATGATTTAAATCAGTTGACAAGTCCTATGGCTTTTCTGCCTGGTATCATCAAGATATATTCACTATACAAAAAAATTGCTATTGCTCACACTTTTAAAAGAATCATAAAAAAATTCGTTTTTCAGTATGATTATATGGAATCAGAAATGATGGCTGTAACACAGAAAATTATCCAGATTATTGGCCTTATTAACACTGTAAGTTTTAAATTTTTTAAATTTATAATTTTTTGAAAATTGTTGAAAATAATTTGTATCCTATCAATGACAAATTAATGACTTAATGGCTCTCAATTGATTTAATATCCAAAATAATCAACTGAACTTTTTCTTTATTTTTTTATACTGTTTTGATATAATAATTTATGTTAGCTGAATAAATATACCATAAATCTTATTTTTATATGTTTACTCAGTTCAAATTGACTGTGATACTGTCCTCCTTGGAACTGTGGTCAGGTAAAAACCAAATTTTTGCCAACAGGGATGCTGATGATTTATTACAAAGATTTATGGCATGGAAACAGGACTATCTTATCCTACAGCCTCATGACATAGCATTCTTACTTATGTAAGCACAATGTTCTACATTAATAAAGAGATATACATGAAGGATTCCACTAATTTGATAATTCAATGTATTTACTATGTTCATCAACTTTCTATAGGCCTCTTTGAAAATGTTAAGTAAAACACAGCTACTCCCATGGAGTTGATAGTATAGTTGGAAATATGATAAATATAAAAAACAACATGAATCAGTTATATAAAAATATATTTTGGAGTCTAATTTATGTGAAAAGATCTGCCTTTCATGAACTTTTGTGATATCAACTGTACTACAGAATACATATAAGCCTTAGATTATATGATGTAAAAATTGACACTATTCAGTTAAAATTACCCATATTATGTTAAGATAGTTCATGTCTCCTGTTTGACTAAGAGGGATTGGATTTTTTTGCTAACATTTAATTTTAAAAAATGCTTATCTTTAGAACAGGCAAGATTTCTTCTTTCACAAATTAAAAATCCCTTTTGTTTTAACTTTTATTGACCAAAACAATGAATGCAGAAGAAAGGAAACCAGGGAGAATTTGAGATAATAAAATTATATCAAGTCTAGGAGTTAGATGAGGAAAGAAAATTGGTATCAAAGTGAATTATAGTTTTCAATGATTTGAGCATTTAGTCTATTAGATATTATCTAGGTCAAAATTTGTATGTTTGAAAAATCATTTTAAACTTTATGGAAGGGAGATTTAATTTAAAAATAAGCTAGTAATTCTTCTGATAATTATACTAATTAAAATGGCAATCCTATAATGATGTAGTTACAGGAAACATTCTAAATATGTGGGAGCAACGTTTCCTGGCACAATATGCAATAAAAGCTATGATGCAGATATTGCTATAGTATGTAATTTTTATCCTTTTTTACATCATTATTTTTCTAAACTTTATATTTTATAAGTATTAAGTAGTTATGTAGTGTATAATAACTTGATCTTTTTCTCTATATGTATATTTATTATTATTTTGTTGGGACAAAATTATTTTAATCTTAGGAAGTTTATTTAATTATAAATTTCAAACATAAATCAATAATATGAATAAACATTAATATACTCATTCACCAACTAGGTATAATGGATCCTAACCTTGGCATCAGATTTTCTAAGATCATAAAACATTAGAGCAAAGTTAAAACCTCCTGTGTGTGTTAGTTTTTAACAAAAAAATTTAAAAAGTAAAAAATAAAACATTTTAAAAATAGAGAAAAGCTTATAGAATAAGGATATAAAGAAAGAAAATACTTTTGTACAACTACACAATGTTTGTGTTTTAAGCTAAGAATTATTACAAAAGTCAAAAAGTTAAAAAAATAAAATTTTATAAAGTAAAAAAATTGCAGTAAGATGTTAGTTTATTATTGAAGAAATTTTTTTTTTTATAAATTTACTGTAGCCTAAATTTCCAGTGTTTGTGACGTCTACAGTGGGGTACAGTAATGCTCTGGGCCTTCACATTCACTCCCCACTCACTGACTCACCCAGAGCAACTTCCAGTCCTGCAAGCTCCATTCATGGAAAGTGCCCTATACAGGTGTACCATTTTTTTATCTTTTATGTATTTTTACTATATCTTTTCTATGTTTAAATACATAAATACTTACCATTGTGTTACAATTGCGTGAAGTATTCAGTATAGCCATGTGCTGTACAGGTTTGCAGCCTGGGAGCAATAGGCTGTACCTTGTAGCCTGGGTGTGTAGTAGGCTACATCATCTAGGTCTTTGTGAGTACACTCTATGATGTTCACACAATGTCAAAATTGCCTAACAATGCATTTCTCAGAATGTATCCCCGTTGTCAAGCAACACATTACTGTATATAAAATGTCCAGAATAGACAAATCTATAAAGACAGAAAGTAGGTTAGTGGCTGCCTATTGCTTGCAGTGTTGGGAGTGGAATGGGGAGTGAGTGTTAATGGGTTTGGGGTTTCTTTTTAGGGTGATGGAAATGTTCTATACTTTGATTTTGGTGATGGTTGTACCACTTTGTGAACATCATAAAAACCACTGAATTTTGCACTTTGGTGATTTCATGGCTCTGTTTATTACAGGTACCCAAATATCCAGTGAATGACTCTGTCTATTTTTGGTACTACATACCAGTTGCTGAGGTGGAACAGTGAATAGCATGGTAGACACCATCAGGATTCAGCTTAGCCATACTAAGATGTGCTGGGGCCAGGCCAGCTGTTTCTTAATATGCCATTTAAACTCCACAAGTACAGCTGGTTAGTTGTGGAGTCCAAGCTGACTCACCCAATAATGGGGCTATCAGGCCAAGAATCACAAGGCCTCCTCATATGTCAAATCAGTTTCATTAAGTCCAATAGGAAGTAGATAACTTCTTTTCAAAAGTAGTGTATGAGGCAGCCATGTCTGGCAGGCAATGAGTCCAAAACTCCAAGGAGTACCTCCATGTTCAGGCTGCCTCTCGTTTGCACTGTTTCCCATTGGCAAGGCATCAGTCACAGATACTTGTAGTTCAAAGGGGTGACTAGGGTTGTAGGATCAGAAAGTAACTAGAAAAAAATATATATATATCCTGTGAAGCTCCTTGGGGGAAAGTGGAATGCAGATTCAGGCAATATATTGTTACTCTTGCTTCTAAATCTGAAGCCCCGCCCCCCAAAATTATATGTATGTAAAATATATATAAAATATAAATAAATATATAGTAAAGAATATGCTCAAGTCATCTTCCTAGCTCTGGTTAGTACTCCCTTTGGTAAACCTTGTATAGATTTTCTCGCTTGGCTGTTGGCAATGGCCTAGCTGTTTGGTCTGCTACTTGGAAAATTACAAAATGGCTGATTAAACATACTCCTCTTTGGGACCATGACCAGTGAAATGAATCACAAATGCTTTTTGAACTGTCTTAGTTATGACTGTAAGACTGAAATAATCTGCTTAATGAGCCTGCACCAACCAGATGGCCATCATCGTTTGCTCAAACCATCATAGTAACAGATATGGTAACACATCCACCAAAATAGACCGAGTACAAATTGAAGAACTCTATTTCCCTAATGCAGAAGCTGCCACTGCAATTATTCAAACTGAAACATGGAGAGAAAAATCATGAAAAAAAGAGAATTTCAGAGACTGTGGAAAAATATAAAATCATCTAACCTACATACAATCAGACTCATAGAATGAGAAAAGAGAGAAAATTGGATAGAGATAATGTTTGAAGAAATAATGGCTAAGAATTTTCTAAAATAGAAGGATATAAAGGACACAACAAACTACTCAAATACTGAGAATGATCAATATAAAGAAAATACACATCTGGGCACATCATAATCAAACTGCTGATAACCAAAGATAAAGAGAAAATCATTAAAACAATCAGAGAAAAAATATTCTGGGGAACAACACTAAGAATGATGTTAGACTTAATGGAAGCCAGAAACCACTTTTCATTTGAAGCAAATGGAAGGCAAAAATCACTGGAATAAATTTTTTAAATACTCAAAAATTAAATAAAATATAAAATAATTTTCAGTATAGAATATTACATCCAGCAGAAATACACTTCAAAATTTAAGGCAAAATTTAAAAACACCATTTTCATAAAACCAAAAATCAGAAAGAATTTGCCTGTATAAACATAGAAAACATTTAAAAATTTATATTGAAATTATTTAAGTAAATCAAGTACTAAAATAATGTTTTGAGAAACAGATATGCAATAACTTTAAATGCACATTATTAAGGGAAAGAAGCCTATCTAAAGAGGCTGCCTACTTATGATTTCAACCACATGACATTCTGGAACAGGCAAAACTATGGAGACTGAAAAAAATCAGTGGTTACCAGAAGCTCAAAGGGAGGGAAAGAGGGATGACTAGGTGGGGCACAGAGGGATGACTAGGTTAGGCACAGGGTAAGGAGCCTATTTTGTATGATACAATAACGGTGGATACCCGTCCTTATACATTTGTCAAAACCCATAGAATGTACACCACTAAGAGGGAACCATAATGTAAACTATACAGTTGGTTGATAATAATGTGTCAATGTAGGCTTATCAATTGTAATAAATGTACCACATTGATGCAGAATGAGATGGTGGGGAAGGCTCTGTGTGTGTGTGTGTGTGTGTGTGTGTGTGTAGGGTGTATGTAGGAACTCGCTGTATTTTCCGCTCAATTTTCCCTTGAAACTAGAACATTTAATATATTCAATAAGATAATAGATTTTTATATAACTCTTTAGAGTTCTATCAATTTTTGATTCTTGTGTTTTGAAAATAAAAAACTTTCTTTCTTTCTTAGCTAGAAAAAGAGCAAATTATATCCAAAGTAGAAAAAAATCAATGAAATAGAAAACATATAATGGAAAAAATAAAGAAATCCGAAACTTAGTTCTTTTAAAACTAATAAAAATAGTAAACTCCAAGGATGATTGATCATGAATAAAGAGAAAAATCACAAAATTATCAATATTGAGAATGAGAAAAGGGATATCTCTACAGACTATACAGAGCTCAAAAAGATGATAAAGAAGGGAAAGGTATTATGAACAACTTTGACCAATTCATCTAACTCAGAAGAAATGGACAAATTCCACCACAAACAGAACTTTCTCTAGCATAAGGAGAAATTGAATATTTGAATATTTAAAAAAAAATTAAATTCATTAGTAAAAAAAACTCTATCACAAAGAAAATTCTAAGTCCAAATCCAAATCACTCCATTTGTAAATTCTAAGAAACATTAAAGGAAGAAATATTCATAACATTATACTAACTCTTTCATAGAATAAAGGAGGGGACAACATTTTCCTTTTTTTAAAAATGAGAACAGCATGTCTCTGATACAAAAATTGACAAGTTAATTGCAATAAAATAAAATTACAAATATTTCTTATGAATATGGATGCAAAAATCCCAAACAAAATGCTGGCGAATTGATCCTGCAAAATAGAAAAGGGATAATACATCCTGACAAAACAGGGTTTATTTCTGGAATGCAACTTTGTTTCAACACCAGAAAATCAATAATTTTAATTCACAAAATTCACAGAAAATGGAGAAAACTATATGATCATCTCAATTTAAACAGAAAAAGGCTTTTGATAAAATTTGACATCCATGATAAGATACATATCATGAAAATCCCAGCAAATTAGGGAAAAATGAATTTCTGACTATGAATGTGTATCTACAAAAACCCATTGAACTCAAGCCCCAGTATAGAAGATAACTGTAACCATTATATCCAACAAAGGAATCACATCTAGAATACATTAATAGCTTCTACATATAATACGAAAGAGACAGGGCCACTCAATTGGAAAATGGACAAAAGTCTCAAAAAGGCATTTACAAAGATGCTATATAAATGGCCAATAAACTATAAAATTGTGCTAAAGTTCATTAACAACCACGAAAATGCAAATTAAAACCAAAGTGCAGAATATCTATAGGTCCACCAAAATGACTATAAAAATGAAATAAATTTGTTTTTAAAAACTCAGAAACAAAAGACGAGTGTAGGCATTGATATGAAGTGGAATTCTCATACATTTCTGGTGGGAATACAAATTAGTGCAACAATCTTGGGAAACTCTTTGGAAGTATCTACGAAAGCATATCCTGTGATCCAACAACTTTCCTCTAGAAATATACCCGATGGAAATCACTACTATTTTACCAAATAGCATGCACAACAAATAAAATAGCTAAGTATGGTTTTTAATAGCCACAACTATAAAAGAACCAAATGTTAAGCAAGAGTAAAATGGAAAAACAAATGGTGTTACATTCAATGTGTAATATACACCAACGGGTAAAAACTAAAGTTATTGTTACAATAGGAATGAATCTCCTAATTATCATATTAAAAGAACTGAAACATAAAAGTACATGGTGATTGGTTTCATTTATATAAAGTTCAAAAACAGGCAAAATTAATCTATGGTGTTAGCAGTAATGATTGTCAGGGGGCCCACTGGAGGCTTTGGTGGTTCTATATTTTATTTCGTGATCTGGTTCTAGGTGTTAATTACACTGATTTGTTCACTTGAATTTTAAGCTGTGCATCTATGGTTTGCAGAATATATCCACATACACATACAAACATCAACGTTCACTTAAGAAGTGTAGGTGAATCTCCCTGTTCATTAGCTGGTTCTTAAACCCTGCCTTTGGGAAGGGATTCTGCTGTTTTCTAGCCTCAGAGCAGCATCAAACCGAGTACAAGCCTCCTCCTGCAGCGATTGACGGTCCAAGAGGGCCCACGTGCCAACAGCACCCACCCTCTCGACCCACCTCTGTTCTCACAGTCGTCTGCCTCTGGCAGCGTGAGCGGCCAGGAGGGATCTCCTCGCGCTCTCAACTGCCTTCTAGCCAAGCCAACTGCCATTATTCAGGCTGGCATCCAGGACGTCCAGCCATGTTGTGCCTTCTCCTTCTGCTCCTTGGGCTCATCGGACTCCAGACAGACAATAGTAAATACAAAAACCCCTTCTCTGACCTTTCGGGAATATCAACTCTTTTCCCCGTTTCGCTCTGAAAGGCTGCATATCTCAGGGAAAGCGCTCTCTTGTCGGGGCTCCAGCTCTGTAAGCAGGAGCCCGCTCCCGCGTTGCCATCTTCCCCAACCAAAACCCGCGCTGGATGCGAGACGGCTTTCCTACTTGATTTGGGACCATAGGAAAGATAGGAGATGCCACGGCTCGAGTGGATGCCTCAAGATTAAAGTTTCATGTACTGCTCTGCCTTTTTGACCTCTGGACTGTGTAGCTGAAAGATCCAAAGGCCCCGAGTTTATTTGTACTGAGGGTGCTTGGGCCTCTTGCCTCAGGGTTGCCACAACCTGCCAACAGGGCAATATTCCCAAAGCAGTATACCTATTTCTTTTCAAAAGTCCTGTAATTCTAGACAGAGGTGGGGATTGAGGGTATTTGAAAAAAATAGTAAAAGTAGGAGGTGGCGTCTAGAATACTATGGATTTAAACGAGGGAATAATGAAGGAAGCTATAAGGGGATGGGCATTGCTCTAATAAAACGTTTTGTGCCTTGCAGATTCTGCAAGACTGAATGTGCAAATTACAGTTCCGGAGAAAATACAGTCAATATCAAGTGGAGGAATTGAATCCAATGTAATTGAGCACTAACATTTTTACGGTCTAAAAATTGTGTGAATATTTTGTTCCTAAGAAGTAAACCTGACATTTTTCATCCATGCACACTTGCTGCATGTTATTCTGCACCCAATTCTTCTTAAGTGGAAAAGCAGTTTTGAAAATGAACCAAGATTAACGTTTCATAGAATATGGTGCAGTGATGCTTATTATCAAGCCCTAAGTCCTGTCTTATAAATCTGTTTCCCTGTTTAATAAGTGCCCTTGAATAGTCATTGACCTGATCCACCTAAAGATTCTCTGACCTGCCGTGCGGTATTTGGAGGATTTTTTGTTGTTGTTAAGTAAGCCCATATCTTCCTTATATGGGATGACAATCATTTGATTTAATGAAGTGTGATATGAATGATTTTTGCACCTTGATCGCAAATATGTTAATCATTAAGGGTGTACTTTTCATGCTGTTGTAGTTCATCTTGCTTCAGGGTATTAGTTTTTCTTTTTTTGAGTTAATTAGAAAGTTTCATATCTTTTTTACTAATTCCTACCACCATTTCTAAAGAAGTGAAATGTGTGTGTGTGTGTGTGTGTGTGTTTGGTGAGGAAGATTGGCCCTGAGCTAACATCTGTTGCTAATCTTCCTCTTTTTTTTTTTCTCCCCAAAGACCCATAGAGTACATAGTTGTATAAACTAGTTGTAGGTCATTCTAGTTCTTCTCTGTGTCTTTTGAAACACAGCTTAATTATCTTTTTGATTGGGGAGTAAATGTTTTGGTAATTTGAATGCAAATATTTCCTTAGTAACTTCCTACTTGTCACCCTAATACAGATATTACAAGCTTAAAAATTTCAATATGTTTTAAAAGAAATGCATATTTATGAAAACTCCAAATTTAACCACTTAAATAGAAAAAAAAGTGAGGCATTTAATGGTATTTTAAGAAGCTTTTGTTTTATTTAATGAAAAAAATATATGAAATTGCTTGGTCATATTGTAAAATATACGCAGAGTCTATTTAAAGGGAAATATCTTCAACCAGGCATCACTAGATTCTATGGTGGTAATTCCCATAAGAGAAATTGAAAAAAAAATCGTCTGTCCTAAACTGTCAAATTCATAAGGGAAAAAATTTGACTGTTTTGTTAATATCTCTATCCCCAGTGCCTAGAAAATTGCTGGATACACGCTAAGGAATTAAAAGTATTTTTTGAACCAATAAGGCTATTGTACTTACTGATTCAACAAATTGTACAAATATAATATGAGAGTGTATGTTTATAATTATTATAATTAATAAATAAAGAATATAGATCATAAGAGGAGACTATGGAACTTAAAAAGACTAGCAGATTTAAAAAAAAATAACAATGGAACTTCTAGATGTGAAAAATATAATCTGAAAGTAAAAAAAAATCGATAATTGACAGTAGACCAAAGACAGCTGAAGAGAATAAATAGATGCAACACATACATGTCTAGGGGAAAAGGAGGAGAGAATTAGAGGCCTAAGTATAGAGTCATTGGAATTCCCGAAAGAGAGAGAAAAAACAAACTGGAGAAGAGGTTGTGTTAAACATATATTAACTGAAAAAAAAAAGAAGAATCCTCAGATCAGGTATCACAACACAGAATAAATAAAAATCAAGTAAAACCTTGACACAGTAAAAGCAGAATACCAAAGCAAAGATATATCTTAAAGGCAGCTGTGAATAAAAGATCATCTACATGGAAATAATAAATAGACTAATAGCAGACCTCTCAAAATCAACAATAGGAATGAGAAAATATTTAAATAAAAGCTTCAATTTTCTGAGTTTCAATAAATTTTCATATAGAATAATTTACTCAAAGGAAATATCCTTCAAAAATTAGGGTAGATTAATTTTTAGATCACAAAAGAAGAAAATAAGGTACTTCAGTAGGTAGAAATTGAAATCGGGACAAAGAATAATATAAAAGCAGGAGCTAGTGAAAAACTGAATAGCAATAACTTAAAACAAAACAAATGAATACTCTATTGTAATTATAACAAATGAGAGAATAAAAAGTGTGTATAAGTCTCAATCTAGTAGGGTCAAAATAAAATTTAAATAAAACTATTAAAAAAATTTAATTGCTTAAATTTATCAGAAATTACATATATTTCAGATTGAATTTAAAAATATTTAACTGTGAAAGAAACACCTAAATCACAAGGAAATGGAAAGGTCTAACACAAAAATGAGAAAAATTATACAAAGCAAATAGTAACCAACAATTAGCTGCGTAGCCATATTTTTATCAGGGAAAATTAGTCTTAAAGGCAACACAGTATTAAAAACTATTAATAGGGATGAAAAAGTGGACATGATAATATAGAGAGCAGAAATTTAAGAAATGAATAATATAATGAATAAATGTGCCAATAAATTTGAAAACCTTGACGAGATAAACAATTTCCTAGAAAAAAAAAAACTCATGGGAAATAGGGAAATATGAAAAGATTTTTAAAAATTTCAATCTGTATTTAAAAGTCTCTTTCTCCTCAAAGATACAAAAACAACAATTAAAACTAAGAAAAACACAAACTAAATTATTTTACAGATGAATACAACCAAACATTCAAGGAAGCCATAATTATAATCCCATAAAAAACTCTTTCAGGGAAAAGAAAATGTGATAACATTGCCCAACACACATTATAGGAACAATATAACCTTGGTACCAGGAACAAGCAAGGACAATATAAGAATGAAAATTTGAGACCAAATTCACTCGTTAATATATTTGGCAAACATAATGAATATAATATTAGCAAATCTAATATAATAAAGTATTAAAGAATGCCCAATGACAAAATGCAGTTTACACCTAAATTGTTAAGATGATTGAATCTTGCAATATCAATGAATTGCTTTTTAAAATTATGAGGAAATGAATATACACATAGCATTAGAAGCAGAAAAATTATTGGTCAAAGTTCAATACCATATGTGATAAAAATAATCTTAGCCTTAGAAGAGTATAACTGTGTTAATTTCGTAAAATAAACATCCTCAAAGCTACAGCATACTTTATGACTAATAGTTAAACTAAGAGTAAAACATAAGAAGTTCTTTGACTATTATGAATAAAAGAAGGATGGCTATTATGACCTTTTCTAGTCAACGTTACACTGGATATTATAATCTAGGAGTAAGATGAGGGAAAAGAATAAAAGACTTGGATACTAAAAATAAGAAGAAATATAGAATAAAAATAAGCAAAACACACACACATATACACACACATATATAAACAAATATTTAATAATATTTATTGGTAAGTGACTCATTTTTGGCAAAAGCGTTTGTGTATTGTATGAACACCTCACATTTTTGGCAAAAGAGTGTGTGTATATACTTTTGCCAAAAATATGAGTTACTTACCAATAAATAATTTTAAGAAGATAAGGACCACTTTAGGATATAGTGAAGCTTTATTGAAAGACATTATACAACCACTAATAAAAGGAGAGAGATCATGTTGGCAGTGAATAATACTCAGTATTTTCTTAGGTTAATTTTCACCAAATCTATAGATTGACTGTAATTCCAACAAAAAATTTCATGGAAATTGGCAGGTTGATTCTAAAGTTTATATGGAATAGTAAAAGGTCAAAAATTGTTTACTTTGAAGACCAAAACAGTGATTCCCTTTAGTACATGGCAAAACATATTTTAAAGTTTTAGTAATTAATATAATGTGGGTATTGTCTAAGGACAGACAAATAAATTAATGGAACAGAGTAGAGTGCTTCCACAATAACTGCACACATATAAAAATGTATTCAATGTAATGGTATCATTAAAATCATTGGATGAAGAATGGACTAGTTAATAAACAGTGCAAGGCACAGTTGATTAACAGTATGGAATAAGAATAAACTGTATATTAATTCCACATCATACACCAAAATTGATTCAAGATAATTTAAGTGCATACATCTGAGAATAAAATACTAAATATTTGGAAGGCAAGATAGAAGATTATTTTTAGGACCTCTTAATAGGGAAGGATTAAATCATGGGGAAAAAAGCACAAATTCTTAAGTAAAAGATTTAGGAATATCTAGATTTAAATACATAAATAGCTACTATAAACAAAATGAGAAATGTTTAAGACTCACAGAAGATATTTGCAATCCAGATAACGCAAAGGGTATCTAGAATATATCAAGAACTTATACAAATAAATAAGATAAAAAGCAACAAAACAGAAACATGTACAAAGTTTAAACTACAACTAAGTGTTAAACTTGAGGGGGTAACAAACATCAAATAAATACACAAATTGAGAAATTTACAGGGAATTGTCAAATAAACACAATAGGGTACAATTTTACATCATCAATTACAAAAGTTAAATCTAACAAAACAATGTGATTAGAGGATATGAATAAAAGGGTAATACTGTCTGTGAATGTCTACACTGATACGATGGATTTGCAGGTTAATTTTAAATTTCAAGTGAAGTTGCAAAAGCATGTAGCTTTAAATAAAAGAAGTCCACTCACAGCTTTTTTGGAACATATGAACAAGAGGACATGTTCACAATCATTTAGTGGAGCATTGCTTAAAATAGTAAAACAAATAGAACTAAACATCCATTAATAGGATAGATGAATAAACTGTGCTATATTCAGAAATTGGAATATTATACCACAAATAAAATAAATGATAAAACTACATGTATTGATGATGATGATGGTAGCAAAAATTTGCATATTGCTTACTATGTCTGAGGCAGTGTTTTAAGCAGCAGATATAATAATCTAGCAATGAAATGTATAAATTGTAGAAGAATTATATTTAGGTAAAGTTAAAATTTATGTAAAACAAAACCATCACTTAAATAAACATCCATAATTAGTATAAATATAAAAATATGCATGGGAATGATAAACATGAAATTCTGGATGTTGGTCAGCTGGGATGTAAGAAAGGGAATTAACCATGAGAGAGATACTGAGAGTACTTCAAATTATTTTCAAATACTTGTAATGTTTTTATTTTCTAATATAGACATTGCAGATAAGGAATTTTATATAATTTTCTTTCATGTTTATTTGTGTGAAACATGTAACAATTAAAACTAATAATCAATTGTGGCTTATAGAGAAATTCAAATGCCTTTGAAAAAAACATGCATAAAGTTGAAATATTGAAATATTGAAAGCTTTCCTTTGGAGATCAAGAAAGAGACAAAGATGTCCACTATTATTTTTTCTATTTATCATTGTCCTGGAAGTACTAGCCAGTGCAATAAGAAAAGAAAACAACAAAAATTATGACTAGATATAATAATTGGAAAGGAAAAAATAATACTATTATTTGCAGATCAAATGATTGTATACAAAATAAAATCCAAAATAATCTATAGAAAATTAGAAATAATACAATAATTTAGTGAAGTCTCTAGAAACAAGATCAAAATATAAAAATAAATTGCATTTCTATTCTGCATAACAAAAGTATAAAATGAAATTTTTAAGAATTACACTACATAAAAATCAAAATCTAAATAATCTAACAAAGATAAGCAAAATCTCCTCAATGGAGACAATAAAACAAAATGAGAGAAATTAAAGACTTAAATAAATTGACTATATCCCATGCTCATGTATTGGAAGACCCAATAATGTAAAGATGTCAAGGCTCCCCAAATTGATCTATAAAGACTAAATTGTTAATTTGTTAGACATCATTTCTTAATCTTAATAAAATAGATCAGAGTATTGCATCTAAACTTAGAACAAATTTTATAAAATCTACAAATATATTATGTGCTGTTAATTCTTCACTATATAAATTTTCTCTTGAGTAATTTAGTTATACTCTTCCATTTTAAGCATAAATTTTGCAATGGCCTCAATATTTATTAAGCTAAAACAATTATTGGATGGAAATCATCAATTTTTCAGATTCTGTTTTATTGGATAAATTTAAAAATTAATAGAGGCCGGCCCAGTGGCACAGCGGTTAAGTGCACACGTTCCACTTCAGGGGCCCGGGTTTGCTGGTTCCGATCCCGGGTGCGGGCACGGCACCGCTTGGCACACCATGCTGTGGTAGGCATCCCACATATAAAGTAGAAGAAGGTGGGCATGGATGTTAGCTCAAGGCCAATCTTCTGCAGCAAAAAGAGGAGGATTGGCAGCAGTTAGCTCAGGGCTAATCTTCCTCAAAAAAAAAATTAAAAAATTACAAATTACACAAATTGTATTCTTCCATCCATTTTTATTATGAAAGCCAATGTTTTAATATCACATTCCATTGAAATAAATCACTGTTAAATTATAAATTTTCCTCTTTTTATTGTAGCAGTGTGCTTTAGAATGTAATTATCATTAATATAAAATAATAGCTTTCCTTTTTAACATTCTTCTCACTTTGCCTTTTCAATGTACTCTCCTGCCAGGTGTCCTACAACATTGTAATTGAAGGGAAGACATACACTGTGAACCTAAGGCATAAGTAGGTGATCTACATTATTTCATCACCTGTCTTTGTTCTATTTACAATTATCCAGAATGTAATTTTATTTTCATTTGTAAATATTTATAGTTACTGGCTGTTCATTTGTGTCTTATCTTCTGTTTTAAAAAATCCTTTTAAGTTTATATAATAAATATCTAGAACTGAATCCGTAGTGTATGCTCCCATCTTCCTTCTTCCCAAGAGCACCAGGTTTCTATTTGGCTATCCATGTGGTTTCATGGAAGATGAATTTTCGTAATTTTCTATCAAAACATAAATATGACTTTTTTTCAAGTTCCCTTACATTCAACTTTATTTCAAAGAATATAGCAGATTTTTGGGTGGAAAGTATAGTGATAATTCTTTTAAAAATTAATTTATGTATAATGTCAGAATGTGTTAAGGACTTAGATTATAATTGTAGTTAGCCAAATTCAATCCCATGCCAGCTGATGATTTTGGGGAAAACAAGCACATCGTACTAAGGAATAAAGAAAAATCAAAATTGTAATTGACTTTTTAAAAATGATAATAATAGGCTTCTATAAATAATGACAGGCAAAATCCTGCAAGTGAAGTTACCAAATCAATACAAAAATAAGAAATACGTCTGCATCATTTCTAGAATTCATAGCTACAATTCTTCTATATATCATAAAATTTGGAAAATGTTTTCTTTATATAAAATGGATGATACTGTTTGAAAGAAGACATCAAAGCTGACTCAAAATTACTTCTTTCTGAAGAAAAATAATGCTACATTTTTGCAAGAAATACATAGGGAAAATCCAGACAGAATCTCACATCAGCTGCTACTTTGGAATGTCAACTGATGAACATGAGAGTGAGCCAGTGGTCAGGCCTAAAGCATCCTATGAGTAATTTCAGCATCACAGGTACAATATTGATTGAATGTTTAATATGGATTGAAATATGTAAGTATAATTGGTTAGAAATATAAGAAGACCTGAATTAAAATGCTATAATAGTACTTTGTCTTTTTTATATTAGGAAAAAAAGGTATAGAATACACAAGACAACTAATGATGATGTAATTGATGAATAACACATTACACACGCTACAATTAATTCTTTTCTCTCATGCAAGCAAAGCACATTTAAATAAAAACTATTATACACTAGAACACAAAAATCTTTTGAAGAGTAACCACATTCTCAATGACTAGCACAATAAATTTAGAACATAACTATAAATGTTTAATCAAATAAGAACCAGTTATTTGGAAATTAAATAGCAGTTACCATGTAACTCTTGGCTCAAAAAAATTCAAAACATTGTTGCAAAATATCAATAAAGTAAACACAAATAGAATGTTTTAAATCAGACATTTTAGATATGACCAAATCTATAGTTAAAGTAAAATGCAAAGATTTTGCTGTTTTTACATTTTTATATGCAACAGATGAAAATAAAGTGAGTAACAATTGGAGGTGGGAGGGGAGTAGAATAAATTGTTGCCGGGTTGCCCATGCTGTTGGAGTGGTGAAGCCTTCCGTGACCATCGTTACCGGTCTGCCTCAAACCCTGGCAGCCCCTAGGCAGGGTATCTTGGTAGCTAGAGCTTGGTATCTCATGCTTAGGCAACAGTTTACATAGGAACAGGATGACACTACTTGCTCTCTCAACAGACTAGGAGGCTTAGGCTTTGTGCAGAGTAGCACCAATCTCTGCCTTGTCATGGCAATTTGGTAGTCCCTGAGGGCCTTCAAACATATGAAATTGTCAAACTAGGCATCAATTTTATCACATTGCCCAAAGACATTCTTGCCAAACTCAGGAAGTGGACCCAGATTAGAATATTGAGAGTAACACTAATTCCAGTGAGTACTTCTGATATCTTTTAAGATGCTATAGTTTGTCTGTGATATCTTAATCATGCATTTCTTTTTATCTCTATAAAGATTCTGTGATTTTTTCAGTGTAAAGATTAATATTCTTAGTTTAGTTCTGGAGACTTCTTGTCGATTTTTAAATTTATTATTCCCTTTCCCCACTTACGCTATTAACTTTTTCTGGAATGCTACTGAATCTGTAGTGGGGCCTCTCATTTGATGTAAACTTGGGTGAATGATCCTTTTGTTCTTCCAAGTAAGCTATTCCTGACTTACTTATTCTATCACACATGTTTCTAATGTACCCTTTCACATTTCCGATCATTCTTGGGATTATCCTTTATTCTGGGTAATTTCCTTGAATTTTAACTTACATTTTACTTTTTCTCTGTGTATGTTTAGTCTATGTTTAATAACAGAGTTTTTTCAATGACTGTACTTTTCATTTTTAGAATTTCTAGACAAACATGCATATTTATGCTCTGCAAATCTCTTTTACAGCTTCCATTCCTGCCTTTTTTTCATTTGAACATGAAAACCTACTTATTCTAGTTGGAGTTCCATTGTTTACTTAATAATTTTTATTTCTGTATCTAAGATTTCTCCCCATTTTCAAGCTTTGGACTTTTCGGTATGTTTGTAACTTTTGTTGATGAACTCCTTCCAGTGGACATTATCTTCCATGATCTTTCCTGAGCTTGTTTTGGGCTGTAGAGGCCTCTCTTTGAGGGTGGTTTTATAGATGCTTCTGCTTGATCCCTGCTGTGTCCATTAGCTGGGTCCAATGTTTATACTATCATTGTCTCAGGCTATTTGTAATCTGTACCATATCTGCATGAGAGATAGTTGAGAGTTTTCATTTTTGCATGTGATGCTGTTTCTGCCATGGTCAGGAATGGGTAGCTTCTTTCTGTCCATGGTCTATGAACAGGAGGTATTGATTTTTCTGCTTCACAGTCGCAAATTGCAGAGGACATTTCTAGCTTTGTGTTCTTTATTGGAAGGCCCACAATAATGTGTTCTAATACTAGGGGCAATTGTCTCAAATAATGTGTTCTCATGCTAGGGACCAAAGGGTATTAAACCCTCCACTCCTAAGGCACAATTCTGGTCTAGATTCTGTCTTAGTTTGCACAGCTTTACGTGTCACCTGCTCATTCTTTCAGCTGTGGCACTAATCCTTGCTTCTACTGCTTTGATCATTTCTTTAAAGCAAAAGTTGGTACATTTTTTTGTCAAAGGGCTGGATAGTAAATATTTAAGACTTTGAGCTCCATATCGTCTCTCTTGCAACTACTCAGTTCTGCTGTTGTGAAAGCTGGCATAGAAGATATGCAAATAGAAGGACATGGCTATTTCCAATATCACTTTATTTTCAAAAAACAAGTGGTGGACCAGATGTGGCCTATGGGCTATAGTTGGTTGAGCCATTGTTTAAAGTGTAGTCCATATGAAAAAATTATTAATATTGCTAATCAGTCATTGCTGTGTGTTGAGAGTGGAGATGGAGATAGCGGAATGGGTTTCCTTTCTTTCACAAAAATCACTACCAATTACCTTTATTTAGTTGTTGTTTTAATGTTTGTTGTGCAATATAATAAGCATAAATAAAAATACATGAAATATGCTTAAGCAGTTAAATGAATAATTATGAAGTGAACATTCATGTAACCCCTGCCACCAAACGAAATACATTAACTGCACCCCAGAAGGCATGCGGACATCATTTTCCATCCCCCTTATTTGTAACTAGTTTCCTGATTGTTGTGATAACCGTTTCCTTCATTTTATTTATTTTATTATCCTCAGTAATATATTTTCTTTTGGTTGTTTTTGAACTCTAAATAAATGAATCATAATTTTTATATTCTTCTATAGCTTACTTCAGTCACTCAAAATAATGTTCTTGAGATTTATAAATGTTGTTGCAAGTAATTCCAGTTTATTCATTTTTATTATTGTATAGTATCAATTTCATGATTATACAACAATTTGTTCTCTTATTTTGGACATTCTGTTTCTAGTGTGGAGATGTTAAAAATATTCAAATATGGAAACTCTTATATATGTATTCTTTGGCACATGTGCACGAGATTTTCTAGACATATAATTAAGCATAGTTCTGGACTGTTAAATTATCTGCATTATCATAATTATTATACATTTTCCCCAAAGTATTGTAACAATTATATGCCCCTCTGAATTGCATATTCTGACTATAAATAATGGTAGATGTTTTAAGTTTTCCATAACTGATGATTATGTACTGATGTCTTACTGTGATTTAATGTGTATTTCTCTAAATCCAAACGTTTGAGTACTTTTTAAACATGTTTCAATCAGCCCCCTGGACTTTCCCCTTTGTGAAGCACCTATGCAAGACATTTGTACTTTTTAAAAAGAAATTTCTAGTCTGGTCTTTTCTTTCCTATTTTTAGAAATTCTTCACCTAAAAGTCCTTAGGTGAAAGTCATGATGTGTTTTTCAAATATCTTATCCTATTCTGTGCCTTGTGTTTTCACATTATGGTATTTTGGTAAGGAGAATTTTTCCTTTATGACAAATTATAGTTGTATCTTATATAAGAATCCTTTCTTACTTTAAGGCCAATGACTAAATCTTATGCAATCTTCTACAATATTTTGGTTTTGCCTTTTGCTTTTAGGTCTTATTCTACCAGAAATTGACTTTAGAGAATACTGTGAGGTCAAGGACCAATTTAATTTTTACTCATGACTTCTCAATGTCTCAACAAGTTTGTCGAACCTTCTGTCCTTTCTGTACATATCTGCTGTGTGATGACTGTCGTATCTGTTTCTGGACTCGATTAAATAAATGTTTGGTCAATTTGTCTCTTTATAATAAATCTTAATAGCTTAAATATCAGGTCTTTCTGTCTTTTTCTTCATCGAGTGTTCTGGCTTTTCTTATTACTTTTCATTTTCATATATTTTAGAATCAACTCTTCCACAAAGAAATGTCCAGGGATGTTGATTGTGACTTCCTAGAATCTCCACAGCACTTTGGGAAAAATTGATCATTTTACAATATGGTCTTTTTCTGTTGATGAGCATGGTATATCTGCCCATTTATTTAGATTTTAACACTACTCAGTATATTTTCATGATATTCTCCTTTAAGATCTTGCACCTTCATTTATATTTTCTTTCTAGGTGTTGCATACTTCTGATGCTATTGAAAATGTTACATTTGAAAAATTTTGTATTCTAAATGTGTTTCTTGCATGTGGGACAATTGATTCTTACATATTATATATATATCCTTAAAACTTACTAAACTCTCTGGAGAATTCTAATAATCTGGTCTTGGCAATATTGTACAGTTATGATCACCTCATCATCTAATAAAAGCAGTTTTGTTTCTTTATTTCTAATCTGTAGGAGTTTTATTTACTTTCCTAGTCTTATTCTGCTGGGTACAGGAAATGACCAGTATAATAGTGGATAGAGTAGAGACAGACTACATTATTACCTTGTTCACTAAATCAAATAGAAATATTTCAGTGTTCATCATTATGCATGATATTTTGATTGTCATAAAGATAGTCATTCCATTCTTTGTTTGCCAAGTGTTTCCATAAGTAATGGACGTTAAACTTATAAAACACCCTTTACATCTGTTGATGATCATATGTTTTGTTTTAATCTGTTACTATAATTAACTTCCTAATATTAAACTAACCCTTATTTAATGAATGAACCCTACTTGGTTTTGACATATTATCTTTCTGCATATTATTTGATCAATTGAATTTATTAGTATTTTATTTAGAATTGTTTTATTTATAATTACAGTTATGATTGTTCTGTGCAGAAATTACACTGGGTTGTATAATTAAAAGGACTCAAAAATATTTATTACATAACAATACAGATTTATTTCAGAAAGGATATAATGCAACAGTAGGAAGAAGAAAGCACAAGGCAAGATTAGGGAGTTCTCATAGTTGCACAGAGGGCCTTCATTCTCAGAAAACCCAAGGCTTGAGTTAACTGATGGGTCTTTTCTATCCTACTGGTCACAGACACAAAACTAGTTAAAAAAATATATAGAATTAATCTATATTTTTAAATAGCAATATAAACAGACTGATTCAGACCTTTAGGGGAGTTTTTTTATGCTAAACAGAATATTATAAATCACTAGTTAGTCGATTTTATTTCTATCTTGGCCAATGGTCAGTCCCATGGTTCCAAGCATCCCAGGAGATAATCACAGGTCTGTCACAGAGCAGCTGCAAGTCAACCCTATGGTTATAGCTTATAATTACAACTTATAATAGTCTCTTCTCAGGTTATCTTTTCACTTTCTATCCCTGGAGAATGACTTGAAGAGTACCCCATCTTTTCCTGGTTTCTGAAATGTTGAATGATTGGTAATACTCACTTGTAAAAATAACTCCACCTGGAATTCCCTTGTTTAGAAACTTTTTTGCCCATCAATTTAATTTCTCGAAAAGTTTTATGATTGTGCAAGTTTCCTACTTCTTGAGTCTGTTTTTATACATAATATTTTTCTAGATATTCCTCCATTTAATTTGACACTTTAATTTATGGTATATATCTGTTCACACTATCCTCTTATTTTTTCAAAGACTGGTCTTTCTGAGGTCTTTCACCCTCTTGTATTCTAATACTAGTTATTTCATTCTCTTTTCTTTTTTCTTTGACAAATCTCAGCATAACTTTGTCAATTTAATAACCTTTTCCATGAACTCATTTTTGTTTTGTTAATCATCTGCATTGTATGATTTTTGTATTATTGCTTTGCTTCTATTTCTTTGTGTTTATTTTGATCTTGTTTATAACTTAAATTCTAAGTTGACTACCCATCAATCATTATTATTTTCTAGTTTAAGAATTAACTCTAACTTTTTTCTCTAAATACTTTTGATATGTAGAATTTTCTCTACTTTACCACTAGAAAATATTTTATAGTTTATATTGTGTTTCTTCTTTGCCCCATGAATTATTTCATTGTATCTCTTAGTATCAATGCATGTGGCCCCTTTCTAGTTATTATTTTAATAATTTTTTGATCACAGAATGTTCTCTGATTTCAATCCTTTAAAATTTGTTGAGACTTACCTTGTGATATAATATATATTCAGTTTTTGTAAATGTTCTATGTGTACAATAAAATGGCATGTATTCTGCAATTACTTACTACAATGGTCTTTTTAAATAATAACAAAATATTTCCATATTCAAACTGATTTTTTCATTTATTCTATTATTTGGTAATATGTACCTATATGAAAATCTTCCACAATGATTTTAAAATTGATGTTTCCTTGGATTCTGTAAATTTTGAATTATATATTTTGAGATTATAAAAATGTAAAGTAAAATTTTTAAATAGTTTATTGTTCTAGTCAATAAAATTTTGACATTATGAAGTGACCATTTTCTAGTAACATTTTGTCGTTTTAATTTATCTGATGTATATATAGTTACATTAAATTTCTTTTGTTTAGTATTTGCACACTATACTTTTCCTGTTATTCCTTTTCAATTTTTTATCCAGTCTGGATTTATTGAGTCTGAAATTTTTTCTTTTAATCAGTCCAAATTATGATTTTTACTTTATAGTTATTCTTTTCATATTTTAAAAGAAATCTTTGTCTACCTACCATCCTCAATCCAAGCTATCATTTTCTTCTTATGTTTTTTATTGTTTTTACTTTCATATTGAGCTCTAGGATTCATCCAGAATTGACGTTCTTGTATTTTGTGAGCATAGGTGTCAGTATTCAATTATATTTTTCATATTAGCATCCAAGGCATGCAGCACATGCTATTGAAAAAAATAGAAACTTTTCCTCACTGAACTGTAATGTCATCTTTGTCAAAAATCAAATGACTGCTTATGAAGGGATCTCTTTCTGGAGTCTTTTTTCTGTTAGTTTACATGTTTATTCTTGAGCCCTTTTCATCTATAGCAATAGCGCTCAGTGTTAATTACTATGATCTTAGCAGAGACCTGGAGGCCCAGCCTCGTTCTACAGTTTGAGATGTCTTTGACTTATTTAATCCTTTGATTATTTTATAATTTTTGAAATAGTTTTATTATTCTTTTCTTTTTTACCTTTTATATTCCTTTTTTCTTTAGTTTTCTCCATTTTAATGAATCTGTTATTTCATATTACATCATTTTTCCCTCAAATTCTTTGTTAAACATTCTTTTAGGAGTTTCTCTAGATTTACATGTTAACCCCTAGGTTGTTGACTCTAATATATATTATTGTTTTTACCAGTTACCCTTTTTTGTTAGATCATTAAAACTTTTAGTTCCACTTACATTTGTCTACTTTTTCATTATTTTTTCAAACATCATAATCCTGCATACTTTTAATTTCTAATGAGATGTTACTACTAATTTTTGTGCAGTCATTATTTCTTTATATTTCACCATAAATTTACCCATTTTACTGCTCTTCATTTTTTTCTACATTTCTATTTTCATCTGCAGTTAATTTCTATGTGTCTCAGAAGTTCTTTAAATTTCTATTGTAGGTCTGCTTATTTTTAATTATATTTGCTCGTGTTCATTGTTAAATATTTACTCAGCCTTATTCTTAAAAACTTTTTTATGAGAATAAATTCTAGGATGACTTTTTAAAAATAACTTTAGGTCTTTAAAATTATCATTCTATTTTCTTCTGGCTTTCTTCATTTCTATTGACAAGGTAGCTGTTGGTCTTATTGCTCTTTCTTTGAAGATAACACCTTTTCTTTTTCCTATTGATATCTTGAAGATTTTATTTTGGTTTTAGTGAGTCTTTTGAAAAATATTTGGGTGTGATTTTTCTTTGCTTGTATCGTGCTTGAATTACGTAAAGCTTATTGATTCTGTATCATACGTTTTGAAAATATATTTGCTCCTATTTTCAGAGATTTTAAGTTTAGCTTCTTGGTTGCTCTGCACAAATTCAAAATTTGGCAAATGATTTTACAAGGAGAAGAGCTATATATTTGATTCACTCAAATGTTTAGCATCTTCATCCCAGGCCTGCATGACCACCAAAAGTTATACTTATTTTTAGGCTTCTGAGTAGAGGCTTTCTCCTTGGGCCAAACATAGATATTTGGTTTGTTTCTTCACCAAAAAACAGTGCCTGCATGTCACCAGCTAAATCTCCTTATTGGACTTTCAACTTAGAATTTATGTGTTCCCTGGATCCCTACCTCCTGTGGATAATTTTCTTTTTTGTGACAACAAGAATACAAAAAATTTTGCTCTGCTTGTCAGTGGTTTGTCTCATTGACCTTTTGCTTCAACAAATCCAGGCTGACATTGCAATCACAAATCTTTATATTATACTTATTGGGAAAGCAAAAATGGGATACCTACACCCACCCTTTCTCTCTACAGAGGGCCTTTTAAGCCTATTTATGCCATATTTACAAATAATATATTTTAATATGAGATCTCCATCTAATCTGTTGAATTCATGTTCTATTAGTTCAATATTTATTGACCATTTGTTATTTTCAAAATATTCTGCTAAGTGCTTGAGATGGATTAGTAAACAAAATGGATACAAATCTCTGAGTTTATATTGTGATCTGATGCAGCTAATAATGATATAATAAATGGATTAGGAAGAATGTTAGAAGGTGTTAAATGCTTAAGCAAAAACATATACCAAAGTAAGAATTACTGCTTGGCAATCCTATGTGTTGATAACTGGGAAAGTGGCATATTTTTTTTTAACAAACTTGTCAAGATAACCTCACTGAGAAGTTGATATATAAGCAAAGACTTGAAGTAGGTGAGACAGTGAATCTTGCTGAAGAACATCCCAGGAAGGTGCAAATATCCTGAGGCAAAAGCTTGCCTCTTGTGTTTAAAAAACAGCCAGATGGACAGTGTGACAGTAAAGTGAATGAGGAGAGTTCTGAAGACTAGGATTTTAGAGTAAAATTAGAACAAAATCCATATATTCAGAGAATTTATCTCTGTGTTTCTCTATCTCTCTACCTACCTATTTATGAAAAATATAATAAAATGAATATCTTCTCAAAAGAAAAGCTTAGGAAATAAGTTTTCCATTATACACGTTTTATCTTTATTTTACAGATCTTTTTTACCTAATAATTTTAGAGTTTATGGTTATGATCGTACAGGAAGTATGAAACCTCTTGAAGAACAAATTCAGGTATGATTTTTATTGTCTGTTTTACCTTTGTTATGTGAGTTTCTGTAATCCCTTTATTTAGGATCCACATGTTGCTAGAGTACAGAGGGATGGGGTTATATTTTGTTTTGGCATGAATTTAACTATTTTGTTTTGATGATGTGTCTTGAGTTATACCTGGTACACAGATGATTAACCAAACCAAATGACTGTGATTTTTTAATTTATTTTTTCATGCTGATGTACACATATGTGCTTATGTACTTGTGGCAACAGGGTTGAATATGTCGTGAAATACTTAAAATGAAAAAATATGATTTGAATCAAGAAAGCTAAATCTAGGAAGAAAAAAAAGAATCCAAGACTTGTCTTATTTTCGGGGATCAAATAAATGCACATGGAATTTCATGCACATTTAGGAACATATTAAATTTTCATATATTTGGAACACTCGGAGCTTCATTTAATAATGTCTGTAATTTTTTATAAAAATAATAGAGAAGTATGCATAGAATTGCAGGAATTACCCATACCTGAAATGCTATTTTTCTTTTTACCTTTGCCCTGCCCTTCCAATTCCTGTTGTTTTTTTCTATTTGCATTTCTGATTTCTATGTAGTGAATCAACCAGTATGTTAAAATTAAAGCATTTTTATGGAGACTAAATTTTTAAAAGAAATAATACATATTGTGAGTTGCTTTAAATTTTACCCAACAAAGTAGGCAAATATATGTTAGTCATCTATGGAGTAGTCTATACATATATATAAATAATCCTTCGTGTCAAACAGTGTTGTGATATATACATATATATGTATATGTATATATGTGTGTGTGTGTGAGAGAAAGAGATATACACAGATATATATATATATATGAATGTGTTGTATATGTAGGTGTGTGAGTATGTGTGTGCGAGAGAGAGAGAAAGAGAGAGAGAGAGACAGAGTTAGAATCAGAGACAGACAGATATACAGGGCTACAATGTCCCACACTTGAATTTCGTATAATTCTGCCATACCTAATGTGTAACTCTGCTTCCTACCTTCCAGCAGGCAACCCTGAGAGATAAATGTAAAGTTAAAAGGACAAACCAGAGAATGCTTTATTAATAACCTAAATGTAGTAAGTTGTTGAATGTTGGCATCAAATGTAATGAATATATGTGCCATATAGATAAATTATGCTCTCCAAAGCTGCATGCCTATCTCCAGTGTAGGAAAAATCAGGAAAGCTTATTAAATAAGGTCAAAACCAGGTAAATTTGATTTTCATGAATTCTACAGATGATTTTCATCCCTAAAAGTCATATTATCTTGGTAAATACAGACTTATCTACAAAAGAATAAATCAGCCAGTTAAACACAGAAAGAATTTATTCCCTGTATGTAGAGCTTACAAGTGTAGGCCATTCATCATTGTCGTAGACTTTATGATCTCTCCAGGACAAGCAGAGAGATATTCATCATGATTAAAAGCTAAAATTGCCAGGATGGCATAACAATCCAAAATGTATATGCACATAAAAATGGACCTCAAATTACAGGAGGCAGAAATTAAAGACGAAATAGATAAAATATTGCTATAATTGAAGATTTAAACATTCCTCTCTCAATGATTGATGAATGAAGTAGAAAGAAACTCAGCAAGTATGTTGGTGACTTAAGCAGATCTATCAATCAAGTCGACCTAATCAACTTTTATAAGAGATGATACACAATAACAAGAGTGTACACATTCTTTTTGAATGCAGATAGAATATTGAACAAGACGTTATAAAGGAAAACAGTGCAAAAGAATGGCAAGGCTAAAAATTAAAAAACTACAGAAGGAAATTGTGTAATAATAATGATAAGCCTTTTGATTCCTCCATGAAAATTTTATCCTATGTTGACCTAAAAATGATTTGTTTATTGATTTCCAACTTTTGCAATCACTGTATTTTTAAGGTCAATATAACAGTTATTGTTCCAAAGAGTTAGAAATGTTATCAATCTGGGTAATGCAAACAATGTTTGGAAGAAAGTGGACAAAACTTGCTGGAAAGGTAGAGGTATTTTACCTTAATCACATAAAGTATGATTCATAAAGTCCTATGTGGACCCACAATCAAAAAAATACAAAATAGTCCATTACGATGATATGTCAATGAAATATGTAAAAAGAAATGAGACACTGTTTTAGTCTGTCTAGTTAACATAAAGAAACCACACAGTAATTTAAACAGGGAAAGTTTAATATAAAGAGTTATTAACAATAACAGAGGTTAGAGTGAAAAATAAGAAGTGAAAAAAAACTCTAAAGAACATAGGAATACCAGATACAAGAAGCAGCTGGAAACCCTAGGCCTGGGCTAAGGAAGACAATCTCCTCACCCTAGAGTTGAGATCTAAATCTTGTTAAAAGGGGCACAACCATGGGTCTCTGAATAGCAGGAAATCACTGTGGTGCTGTACCAACAGATCTTACTGTAAAATTTTTCTTTAGAACTTTCTGGAAATCTGCCCTTTGCAGTAGCCAGGAAATCTGTTCACAAGGAATTATTTCACCAAAGCCACTCTGCTATGAAAGGAGAGGGGCCTGGATGATGGAAGGAAATACTGGCTGATGAGTGATAGTGGCCACCACACTGAAGAATCTGGGTACTGGAGAATCTCTAAGCACTGAGGGATCCTGGTGTTGCTATAATCTGTTCACTCTGTAGGAGCCTACCCAGTTTGCATACTGGAACCAGAATGCAAAGCTCTATTCTCATGCTCTCCAGCAACCTTTACTGGTAAAGTTTCAGTGCCATCTGACAAAGAAAGAAATAATTGAGGGGCCCAGATTCATTTACATAAAGCAGGCAAAAGGTCAATTTGAAGCTGAGTGGCAATACATAAATAATTGACTACTCAGCTTCCATATGCACTCTTTTATACACATTTGAACTCTGTAAAACAACAAAACCCTCCTACATTTCTATTTAACAAGATTCAACTATCTTTTTTTTTGGAGAGGAAGATTGACCCTGAGCTAACATCTGTGCCGCTCTTCCTCCACTTTGTATCTGGGACACCACCACAGCATGGCTTGATGAGCAGTGTGTAGGTCTGCACCAGGGATCCAAACCCACGAACCCTGGGTCACCAAAGCAGAACATGCAAACTCAACTACTTCACCACCAGGCCAGCCCCTCAGCTGTCTTTTTTATAAGTGAAGAAATTTTCACCCTTCCTCCAAAATGAGAAGGCACACAATCAGAAGAGTCATTGTCTTTCTTGCTAGTTATATTAATTTCTCCTCAAATTCAGTCACAGTCCTACTGAATACTATGTTAACTAGAGAATGAATTGTAAAGTTGTCCTCCAACAACTTGTATGTAAAGTAATAAGAAGAGGAAGGTAAAGAAGAAGAAAATGGCCAGCATATACATGTAAACAGATACATACACATTTAACAAGCAAAGAGAAAATATGCAAAGCTACTGTAGTTTCATTTCTGTAATAAACCATGATTGCTATTTATGGCTTCTTTTTCCCGGCACCTATTCCCCATTTCAGTTGCTTTCAGCAGGAACCTCAGCTTGTTAAAGATATTTACCTAGCAGAATGGTGCAAATCTTTATTCCGAAAGAGTCTACATCCTTAATTATACTTTGTTTTGGTTGCTGTCATAATCAACTGGGTTCCAAAACGTAGCCTTTCTTGTCTCCATTGGTAAAAGCAAACGCTTTCCCTTTGATATTCAGAGTTAGTTACTCTAGCCACTAGATTAGCCTGTTTGTTCAGTGGCATAAGGAGCTCAAAATATCCAGCTGGAAGTTTCATCTTCCAAATTAGTGAAACTGTTATTATGTCCCCTGGTGGATGAATTCCCCAATGGGCACTAGGAGCTAAAGGTTACTGGTATGTAAAGCGAAAATTCTACAAGAGTTATTAGGTATAATGGTGAGAGGAGACACTCTTATTTCTGTCAGGAAATTGTTGAAACCCTAATTGCTGTCAGGAAACCATGCCATGTAATGGTCTCTGATTCAAACATAAGACCAGCCTTTCAGACTAATGTCTCCCAACTGGCGTGATAAATGCATTTTCAGTAACCTAGTCTATCTTTCAATTAGGCCAAGTGCTTCCAGATGATGTTAGAGTATATGGTAAGACGTTAATTTCAGGTACATAAACCCATTGCTGCACTTCATTTGCTGGGAAATAAGTTTCTGTATCAGACACAATGCTGTGCAGACTGCCACGACAGTAAACAAGGCATTCTATGAGTCCATGAGTGCTGGTAGGGGAAGAAGTGCTATTGATAAGGAACGCAGTTTGTATATTTTTTAGGAATTTGTCCATTTATCTACATTATCTAATGTGTTGTCATACAATTATTCTGAGTATTCTCTCATACTCATTTTTATTTCTGTAAGGTTGGTAGTAATATCCTACTTTAATTTCCAATTTTAGTAATGTGAGTCTTCTCTTTTTTTCTTATTCAATCTAGCTAAAAGTTTGTCAGTTTTGTTTATCATTTCAAAGAGCCAGTTTTTGGTTTCGTTGATTTATTCTATTCTTTATCTATTATTTATTTTATTTCACTCTAATCTTTATTATTTCCTTTCTTCTGCTTGACTTAGGTTTAGTTTGTTTTTTTCCGGTGGATGGTTAGGATATTTATTTGAGATCTTTTTTCTTTCTTAATATATGAATTTATACATATAAAATTTATCTCTAAGTACCACTTTAGCTGCATCCCATTAGTTTTAGTGTGGTATGGCTTCATTTTAATTTATCATATTTTCTGGTTTTGCATTTTATTTCTTCTTTGACCCACAAGTTATTTAGGGATGTGATGTTTAATTTCCACATATTTGTGAGTTTCTCTAAATTTTTCTGTTATTTCTAATTTTACACATTATTATCACAAAACATGTTTTATTATTTCTATACTTTTAAATGAATTGAAGCTTTTTTATGGCTTAGCCTGTGGTCTATCCTGGAAAATGTTCCATGTGCACATAGGAAGAATGTTTATTGTGTTGTTATTTGGTGGAATGTTTTATAGATATCTGTCTGCTAGGTTTAGTTGGTTTATGGTGTTTTCAAGTCTTGTATTTCCTTGCTGCCTAGTTGTTCTACCCATTATTGAAAGTAAGAAAGAGAGGAAAAAATTCTTCAATTATGATGTTGAATTGTCTCTCTCTCCCTTCACTTCTACCTATTTTTGGTATGTACATTTTGATGCTCTCATTTGGTGCATCTATGTTTACAATTGTTATATCTTCCAGATCAGTCGAACCTTTTATTATTATAGAACACTGCTTTTTATTTCTAGTAATGATTTTTTTTTGAAATCTCTTTTGTCTATTATTAGTATAGTCATTCCAATTTGCCTCTGGTTGCTATTTGCAAGATACATCTTTGTTCATCCTTTTGCTTTTAGTCTATTTGTGTCTTTGAATTCAAAGCATGATACTTATTGACAGTTTATAGTTGTGTCTTGTTTTTTACTTTGTCTGACAATGTCTGCCTTTTACTGGATTGTGTTGAACCCAATCACATTTAATGCTATTATCGATATAGTTTTATTTATATCTGCTTTTTTATTTTTTATTTTTGAAATATTAGCTACCTTGTGCTGCCATGCCTCTGAGAGTGCCCTCAGATGAAAACCAGTGTGAATGCAAATCTCAATAAATGCAGTTTTCTTTTTTCTGGTGTTGATTCTCTTCTTGCACCTTTTCCTGCCTGCCTTTGTAGTTGGAGTTTAAAAATTATTTTTCCAGAGTTTATACTTCTTATCAATGAGAGAGTTACTTCAAGGTGAGCTACTCTGCCATTACACTCAAGTAATTTAAAAAAAAAATTCTCTTTTGGATTCTTTTTTTTTTTATCTCTACCTTGAAAAATTGTCAGGAAAGTATGAAAAAATAAGTTTTTGATGATTTTTACCTTGGTCCTAATGACTGAGAATGTTATGTTTAATTTGTAACAGGAGAAAAATATGGATGTGTACCTATTCTTTTTGAATCTGTGGGGAAAAGTTTGGATAATTGAACCAAATGCTCACTTAATAATCTTATAAATCTATTTTGAAAACAAAGAATGTTTGACACATACACACAAATAAACATATTGTTTAAATATTTGAAAACTGTACCTTTAACATGAATTATTCTAATAGAGGTGTGTATTTTATCTTTATTTTTCAGAATTTTTGCTACTACCAAGGGCATATTGAAGGTTATCCAAATTCTATGGTGATTGTTAGCACATGTACTGGACTCAGGTTGTGATATATAATTTTATCATTACAAAATAAAATATTTTTTTAGAAATAATTTTTAAATTTTTAAAAGTATATTCAGGGGTCCTAAAGTACAAGGTATGACTTATTATGGGAAACTATCATTGGAAAAGCATATGGAAATTCTTGTAATGTCTCTTACCCTTATCCTGAATGAAGATTTTTGATAGATTTGGATACTATGAAATATTAATAGCTAAGTGAATACCAATACCATTACTATTCTGTGCCACTCAGTAAGTTTGTGCATAATCAGTAACTTTTTCCTACTTTACCACCTAAGACTAAGACTGAAAATAGTTTGCATACTATTAAAAAAACTGATTAAGTAGCATTTTGTTGACTTAAACATGCATTATTTTATTTATTCACTTATTTTTTGGCATTCGTAGGGGTTTACTACAGTTTGAAAATGTAAGTTATGGAATTGAGCCCTTGGAGCCTTCAATTGGCTTTGAACATGTGATTTACCCAGTAAAACATAAGAATGCACGTGTTTCTTTGTATACCGAGGACAGTATTGAGTCAAGAGAAGTGACCTATAAAATACAAAGTATAGAGGTAGGTGATTAATTGAGTAAACTATATGTTATTGCTATGCAGCAATATATTTTTTGATAGACAAACTATTTACATTAATGTATATTATAGATAGATAAATGCACCAGAAACTTCATAACTTACATTGCAAGCCTTAAAACTAGTCATTCAGTTTTCTACAATTCCGAACTGGCATTTTCCACTGTTAGTGGCATTTTTTTCCAGTGATCTAGACCTTATTGTTTGCAGATGCACTTCTTTCTCCATATACATCATGCCAAAATTTTGATATAGTAATCACAAAGGCCATTCACATAAATATTGAAGATATATTTAGGGTCGTGAGGAGAATCACCAGTGTCTTTTAAGGCAACTTCCTCAGAGGAGGCCATTACATTTTCCTCAAGAAATGTAGGGTTAATCTCCTTATACCAGGATGGAGAGGCTGCTGCTACTGGCAAAGACAACTCATCAAAACTTAGGGGTTCAATGACCCTAGCTTCATCAGTCTTCCCAAATATCTTCATTCCAATTTTTGGGATCTCATTCCTTCCTCATTAATGCCCTGAATTTAACAGTAGACACTCTGTGAGGTTGGTAATTCTTCCACTCACAGAATGAGACTTTGGGTTTGTTTTTCAGCAATCTCAGTTTTGCAGTTACAGTAGTTAAGAGTCTCTTTCAGGGCAGATATTTTTCCAGAGAAACAGAACCAACAAGATATATGTGTATATAATATGTGTGTGTTGTATGTATTTATATATCTGTTCACACACACACAAATGTGGAGAGAGAGAGAAAATCCTAAGGGTAGATTGGCAGTCTGGAGACCTAGGGAAGAGTTGCATTCAAGTCCAAAGGTAGTCTGGTGGCAGAATTCCTTATTGTTTAGGAGGTAGTCTTTGTTTTAATAAGGCCTGCAACAGATTAGATGAGATCCCTCCATAATATTAAGTGTAATCTGCTTTACTCAATGTCCACCAACCTAAATGTTTATGTTATCCAAAAATCACCATCACAGAAACACCCAGAATAATATTTGACCAAAAATCTTGGTATTGTGGCCCAGTCAAGTGACAGATACGATTAACCATCACACCAGGGTTACAAAATTTATTCCTATATTTCTTTTGAGAGTTTTATTGTTTAATCTCTTTCATTTTAATATAAGATCCAATTTAAGTTAATTTTTGTATGGAGTGAGGTAGGGTTCTAAATTAATCATTTTTACTTGGATATCTATTTTCCCAACAGACTTTGTTGAAAAGTCTATTCTTTGTTCCACTGAATTTTCATGGCCTTTTTTTTGAAAGGTCATTTGACCAAAAAAGTTAGGGATTATTTCTGCACTTCCAATTATATTTCATTGATTTTTATGTCGCTTCTTATGCCAGAATCACACTTTTTTTTTTTTACTACTATACCTTTTTTTTTCAAAGATTTTATTTTTCCTTTTTTTCCCCAAGACCCCCCAGGTACATAGTTACATATTTTTAGTTGTGGGTCCTTCTAGCTGTGGCATGTGGGATGCCGCCTCAGGGTGGCTTGATGAGTGGTGCTATGTCCGTGCCCAGGATCCGAACCAGCGAAACCCTGGGCGACCTAAGCAGAGCGCAAACTTAACTGCTTGGCCACTGGGCCAGCCCCACTACCATACCTTTGATGTAAGTTTTGGAATTAGTAAGTGTACATTCCTCAATAATGTTCTTTTTCAAGATTGTTTTGGCTATTTTGGTACTATGCATTTCCAAATGAATTTTAAAATTCATTTATTCTCAATTCTCTTAAAAAGTCAGCTGGAATTGTGTTGATTCAGTACATTAATCTGGGGAATATTACCATTTAATAATATTAACTCTTCCTATCCATGAACATTGAATAGCTTTTTGTTTTTAGGTTTCTTTAATTTCTTTCTGCAATGTTTTGCATAGTTCAGTCTTTAATTCATCAACACAACTTCTTTTGTTAAATTTATTTTTACAAATTTTATTATTTAAATGCTATTGCACATATAATTTTTATTTCAAATTTGGATTTCTCATTATTAGTATTTGGATATTATTTTTGTATACTAATTTTATATTCTACTAACTTGTTGAAAATGTTTCTTAGGTTTTTATTGGATGCTGTGATTTTTCTTTGTATGAGATCACGTCATCTTAAATAAAGATAGTTTATGTTCTTTTCAATTGATAGTTTTCATTTATTTTTTATTGCCTAATTGCTCTAGTTAGCACCTCCAGTATAATGTTGAATAACTGAAAAAGATCTAGTCTTGTGCTAATCTTAGGAGTAAAGGATTCAGTCCATCACTGTTAAGTATAATGTTAATGGTGAAATAAAATAAAATCTCCCTGGAATTTTTCTTTCTTTCTTTTTCTTTTTTTTTTTGAGGTAGATTAGCCTTGAGCTAACATCCACCACAAATCTTCCTCTTTTTCCTGTGAGGAAGACTGGCCTTGAGTTAACATCCATGCCCATCTTCCTCTCCTATACATGTAGGACACCTGCCGCAGCATGGCTTGACAAGTGGTGCATAGGTACACACCTGGGATCTGAACCTGCAAACCCTGGGCTGCTGAGGCGGAACATGTGAACTTAACCACTGTGCCACTGGGCTGGCCCCAAAACCTTCCTTGGAATTTTTTGACTCACTTTACTTTCTGATAAAGCTCTCCTGTTTTTCATTCTGTCTCACTTTTTCTGACTTTTCCTTATACATTCACATTCTAGATATTGATATTTCCTATATTATATCTCAGTGTTTTGTTTGTCTTTTGTATTTTCCATGGCTTTATCTACTGTGATTTACACATCTCTCATTCTCATTCCTAAATTTTTCCTGAGTTATTGATCCCATATTGGACATAACGGTTGCCCAAGTTAAACAAAATACACAAACACGCACATAATCTATCTATGTAGCTATCTATTTGTCTATCATCTATCTGTCTAATCTATCATCTTCATGTCCCTTCTCCCCGAATATTCTTACCAATGGCCTTTGACATCCTTTACATTTAACTCTTTATTTATATTGCAATTGGATCATCCAGTAGTGTTCTCTGTCTTCTCATCTAGATCCAATTCTTTAGTGTTTATTTAACCAAAGTAAACTTTCTCGTAATCAGAGTCATCTTTATAAAACACATAGCTAAGCAATTCATCTCCTCCTATGGCTACTTTATCTTACTAAATAAAATGGCTTTTGAGATCTTTTTAAACCTAACACTTGAACACCTTTCCAACATCCACATTTCCTGGCATTCTTGTATGCACACATCATAAGGTTTTATTTATTTGGCTAAAATGGACTATGCATCTTTTCTTCATAAAACCGTATTGTTTGGTAAATGAATAAATTATTATTAACTAAATATCACCAATCCCAATCTCAAAAATGAGAATGAACAAAAATTACTTCAGGAAATGTTAGGTAACTAACATGTTGGTTAAAACAAATAAACAGTTTTGAATTCCTCAACCCATTAATATATTGTTTCTCTCAATTAACTTAAATGTTTATTTGTATCCTCTAGATAAGTAGTGCCATTTCCTTGTTTGGTTGTAATTTCCTTTAATAAAAAGTATGAAAATTATCATGAAACATTTGGTGCTTAATTTTGGATGGAAATGATAAGAAACCAGTTAGATCATAACAGGATTTCATCTGCATTTTTTGAGACGAATCCCCAAATTTCCAGGGTTTGGGTGAAGAAAGAATTTCAAAGTGAGGGAAAAATGGGTGACCAATCAGCCCTAAATTTGTCTTACTGACCTTTCTCATCTTTTCTTTTAAATTGCTATAACCATCACTTTTTTGATCTCTGCTAAATCCAAGATTTGTTGTTTCTTCATTAGTGCTCCTTTCATATGTTAAGGAAAACAGTTTAACTAAAATGTGACACTTTTGAACTTTCAAGGGATTAAATATCAATTTAAAACAGGAAAATGCAGACTTAAAATAAGCATAATAAACATTTCCTCAATTTCTAAAATTTGGTCCTCCTTTCCTGCTTCTAGCTATTTGTCCAATGCTTGTAGATAGTATGCTATTTTAGTAACAAAATATTTTGAGTTATCTACACTATAGCCTTAAAGTGCTTGCAAAGCCTGTCTTACAAGTTTCCCCCAATGCATTCCTCCTAAGTTACCTTCATGTAAAAATAATGATGAACATAAGCAATATTTTATTAAAAGTAGTTACAACAATTACTACTTTATCCCCTTGTTTTTCAGAGTCTTAAGTCACGTAAATGATAAACCGGAGTTCAAACCCCATTAAGCCTCACATTTGTGCCTAACTTAACCACTATGCTCTAAGTGGATGACATCATACCTAGAAGCTGCTTCTTGAGACGTCCATGATCCAGTTTAAGAAAGTCATTTTGAATCTCTGTTGCTCATTTTTTTCTGAAGTGATTTATGCAAGGATTAACTTTATCCTTCAGATGAAACCCCATCCTTGTAAACACAGACTTGTGTCCTTACTCTCTCAGGGTCATAGATAAAACCATACCACAGTATGTGTATGTATAATAGCATCATTAAGCTCATAGAAATATACACATTTTGTAATGGAGAGTCAAAAAGTTTCTTCAGAGAAGAGACTAATATGAGCAGCCCAGTACCAATGAGAATATCCAGAATGGAACATAGAGGAAAGTCATTTTCTGAGTAAATTAAATGGTTGATCAGGTACAAAAGATGTGACAAAGGCAATATTCTGAAAATGATTCTGTGATACTTAGTTTTGCTTATATTCTCTGGTTCTATTTTTATATATAAAACCAGATTTTTCAACATTGAATTCATGAAGTAGTGATATACATTAAGATATTTAAGTAATCCTTCAATTTTGATGCAAAGTTTGTGTATTTTTTTCAGCCACTTGCAGACTTCCCTCGATATATAGAAATGCATGTTGTAGTTGAAAAAACTTTGGTAAGTATATTCTGATTTATTTGCCTTATGTAAATTTATATTAGCAATGAGGAGTTATAAAAAATTGTGATAAAGTTATAACAAGACAATAAATGATAATTTTTGCTATATCTCTGCTTTAATGTATTTTAAATTACTAATATCAACAGTAAGTTGGAAATCAACTCTATATTTATTCTTAATTTTATATAAATAATGTAAATTAAAACAATTCGTACATTTAGGATAGTTTCTTAGTAATTTTTATCCATCCTTCCCATCCACCTAGCACCTGGCAACCACTGATTTTTTTTACTGTCTCCATAGTTCTGCTTCTTTCAGAATGTTATGTAGTTGAAAGGCACAGTATGTAGCCATTACAGATTGGCTTCTTTCACATAGCAATATGCATTTAACTTTCCTCCATGCTTTTCATGGCTTGATAGCTCATTTCTTTTCAGCACTGAATAATATCCCGTTATCTGAATGTACCACAGTTTATCAATTCACCTACTGAAGGATATGTTGATTGCTTCCAAGTTTTGGCAATTACGAATAAAGCTGCTGTAAACACCCATGTGCAGGTTTTTGTGTGGACAGAAGTTTCAACTCCTTTGGGCAAATATCAAGGAATATGATTGCTGGATCATATAATAAAAGTATTTTTCATTTTGTAAGAAACTCCCAGACTATCTGCCAAAGTGCCTATACCATTTTGCTTTCAGCACTTGAAATATATCATCCCACTGTTTTCTGGCCTCTGAGGTTTCTGCTGAGAAATTGGCTAGGAATCTTATCATCATCCCTTTTATGTGATTAGTTACTTCTCTCTTGCTGCTTTAAATACTCTACCTTTAGTTTTCGACAGTTTGATTATAATTTGTTTTATTATAATGTGTCTCAGTGTGTCTCTTTGGGTTTATCCTTCTTAGATTTTATTGAGATTCCAGGATTTGTAGATTCATGTGTTTCATCAAATTGGGGAAGTTTTTAACCATTGTTTCTTCCAATAATCTCTCTTCTTCTTCTGGGATTCCCATAGTTCATATATTGTTCTGTATAATGGTATCCCATAAGTCCCTTCTTTTCTCATTTCTGTTTCTTAGACTCAATAATTTCAATTTTCCTATCCTCAAGTTTCCTGAATCTTTCATCTGCCTCTTCAAATCTGCTGTTGAACACTTATAGTACATTTTCAATTCACTTATTGCTTTTTCAGCTCCAGAATTTATATTTGGTTTCTTTTTATAATTTCTATGTCTTTGGTGATATTCGCATTTGGTTCATATATCATTTTCCTGATTTCCCTTAGTTCTTTGTCTGTGTTTTCCTTTAGCTCTTTGAGCATATTTTAGATAGCTGTTTTAAAGACTTTGTCTAGTGAGTCTGCACTTCCTCAGGGAGGATTTCTCCCAATTTATTTGGTTCCTTGGGCAATGCCTTTTTGTTTCATTTTTTGCCTTATGATATAGACGGAATGTTTGTATCCCTTCAAAATTCATATCAAAACCTAACGCAATGTGATCGTATTTGGAGGTGGGACATTTGGGAGTGGCTTAGGTCATGAAGGTGGAACCCTCATGAATGAGGTTAGTTCCCTTATAAAAGAGACCCCAGAGAGCTCCCTGACCCCTTCTGCCATGTGAGGACACAGCAAAAGGAATGCAAGAAGGCCAGCTATGAACTAGGAAGAGAGTTCTCATCAGATACTAGATCTACTGGAGCCTTGATCTTAGACTTCCCAGCTTCAAGAATGGTAAGAAATAAATGTTTGTTGTCTAAGCATCCAGTCTATGGTCTTTTTACCAGAGCAGCCCAAACTGACTAAGGCACTTTGTGATTTTTATTGAAAATTTAGCATTTAAAAAAATAACTACCTCTTGCAATTATTTTATCTTAATCTCCTCTAGATTAAGCCATGCCACACTGGACAGAGAATGGGGCAGCAGGGTATAAAAATATCACAAAATTTCCTGCCACTTTCAAGATGTCTTTTTCATCAATGAACATTTGCTAGGTTGCTGTAGACCCTTGACTGTTTCCCAGAGTTTCTATAAGGTTATTTCAGCCAGTTTCTGGTTGTTTTTTGATGTTTCCATAGAGGAACAAGGGTTCAGAGCTTTCCCAGCCCTCCATTTTGCTGATGTCACTCCCTTTGAATAATATTTTAAATTATTTGTTGTTATATTTTTATGAAAGCTACTTTAAATTCTTGTCAGATAATTCTTTTTTTAAATTAACCAATTGATTTATTTTCGGATGTACATCATATTTCGAATTCTGTGTAGATTACATCATGTTCACGACCCGAAAACTAATTATAGTCCATCCCCTCACATGTGAGCCTAATCACCCCTTTTGCCCTCCTCCCTCCCACTATGGTAACCACCAATCCAATCTCCAAGGCTATGTGTTTTTTTTTGTCGTTTTCATCTTCTACTTATGAGTGAGATCATATGGTATTTGACTTTCTCCCTCTGACTTATTTCACTCAGCATAATACCCTCAAAGTCCATCCATGTTGTCACAAATGGCAGGATTTCATCATTTCTTATGGCTGAGTAGTATTCCATTGTGTATATATACCACATCTTCTTTATCCATTCGTCCCTTGATGGGCACCTAGGTTGCTTCCATGTCTTGGCTATTGTGTATAATGCTGCAATGAATATAGGGGTGCAAGTATCTTTATGCCTTTGTGTTTTCAAGTTCTTTGGATAAATACCCAGCAGTGGGATATCTGGATCATATGGTAGATCTGTTCTTAATTTTCTGAGGATACTCCATACTGCTTTCCATAGTGGTTGCACCAATTTTTGCTCCCACCAGCAGTGAACAAGGGTTCCCTTCTCTCCACATCCTCTCCAACATTTGTTGTTTCCTGTCTTGTTAATCATAGCCATTCTGACTGAAGTGAGGTGACACTTCATTGTAGTTTTGATTTGCATTTCCCTGATAGCTAATGATATTGAGTATCTTTTCATATGCCTGATGGCCATCTGTATATCTTCTTCGGAGAAATCTCTGTTCAGATCTTTCCCCCATTTTCTAATTGGCTTGTTGATTTTTTTTGTTGTTGAGCTGCATTAATTCTTTGTATATTTTGGATATTAAGCCCTTATCTGATATATGGTTTGCAAATATCTTCTCCCAATTGTTAGGCTGTCTTTTCGTTTTGTTGATGGTTTCCTTTGCTGTGCAGAAACTTTTTAGTTTGATGTAGTCCCATTTGTTCATTTTTTCTTTTGTTTTCCTTGCCCAGACAGACATGGGAATTGAAAATATGCTGCTCAAACTGATGTCAAAGAGCGTACTGCCTATGTTTCCTTCTAGAAGTCTCATGGTGTTGGGTCTTACATTGTGCTTAATCTATTATGAGTTGATTTTTGTGCATGGTGTAAGGGAATGGTCTACTCTCATTCTTTTGCACATTGCTGTCAATTTTCCCAACACCATTTATTGAACAGACTCTCCTTTCTCCATCGTATGCTCTTGGCTCCCTTGTCAAATATTAGCTGTCCATAAACGTATGGGTTTAATTCTGGGCTCTCAATTCTGCTCCATTGATCTGTGTGTCTGCTTTTGTGCCAGTACCATGCTGTTTTGGTTACTATGGCTTTTTTGAAATCAGGGAGCGTGATACCTCCAGCGTTGTTCTTTTTTCTCGGGAATCCTTTGTCTATTCTGGGTCTATTGTTGTTTCATATAAATTTTAGGATTCTTTGTTCTATTTCTGTGAAAAGTGTTTTTGGAACTTTGATAGGGATTGCATTGAATCTATAGATTGCTTTAGGACGTATGGACATTTTAACAATGTTAATTCTTCCAATCCAAGAGCACGGAATCTCTTTCCATTTCTTTGTGCCTCCTTCGATTTCTTTCAACAACATTTTATAGTTTTTGGTTTACAGATCTTTCACGTCTTTGGTTAAGTTTATTCCTAGGTATCTTATTCCTTTTGTTGCAATTGTAAATGGGATTGGGTTCTTAATTTCTCTTTCTGCACCTTCGTTGTTAGTGTATAGAAACGCAAACAATTTTTGTATGTTGATTTTGTTTCCCGCGAATTGACTGTATTCCTTTATTGTTTCTAAAAGTTTTTTAGTGGAATCTTTAGGGTATTCTAGATATAAAATCATGTCATCTGCAAAGAGTGACAGTTTCACTTCTTCTTTTCTGATGTGGATCCCTTTTATTCCTTTTTCTTGCCTGCTTGCTCTGGCTAGGACTTCCAATACTATGTTAAATAAGAGTGGTGACAGTGGGCATCTTTGTCTGGTTCCTGTTCTTAGAGGGATAGATTTCATTTTTTCTCCATTGAGAATAATATTTGATGTGGGTTTGTCATATATGACCTTTATTATGTTGAGGTCTTTTCCTTCTATACCCATTTTATTTAGAGTTTTTTATCACAAATGGATGCTGTATCTTGTGAAATGCTTTCTCTGCATCTATAGATATGATCATGTGATTTTTATTCTTCATTTTGTTAATGTGCTGTATCACGTTGATAGATTTGTGGATGTTTAACCATCCCTGCATTGCTGGAATGAAACCCACTTGATCATGATGTATGATCTTTTTGATGTATTGTTGTATTCCATTTGCTAGTATTTTGTTGAGGATTTTCGCATCGATCTTCATAAGTGATATTGGCCTTTAATTTTCTTTTTTGTGTTGTCTTAGTCTGGTTTGGGTATCAGGATAATGTTGGCTTTGTAGAAGGAGTTAGGAAGCCTGCCCTCCTCTTCAATTTTTTGGAAGAGTTTGAGAAGGATAGGTATGAAGTCTTCTTTGAGTGTTTGGTAGAATTCACCATGGAAGCCATCTGGTCCTGGATTTTTATTTTTTGGGAGGTTTTTGATTGCTGTTTCAATCTCCTTACTGGTGATCAGTCTATTCAAATTGTCTACTTCTTCTTGGTCCAGTTTTGGAAGGTTGTATGTTTCTAAGAATTTATCCATTTCTTCTAGATTATCCAATTTGTTGGCGTATAGCTTTTCATAGTATTCTCTTATTATCTTTTGTTTTTCTGAAGTGTCCGTTGTAATCTCTCCTCTTTCATTTCTGATTTTATTTATTGGAGCCTTCTCTCTTTTTTTCTTGGTGAGTCTAGCTAAGGGTTTGTCCATTTTGTTTATCTTGTGAAAGAACCACCTCTTGGTTCAATTAATTTTTTCTATTGCTTTTTTAGTCTGTATTTTGTTTATTTCTACTCTGATTTTTATTATTTCCTTCCTTCTGCCAATTTTCTGCTTTGTTTGTTGTTCTTTTTCCAGTACCTTTACATGACCTTTTAGATTGTCTATTTGGGATTTTTCTTTTTTGTTGAGGTGGGCCTCAATTGCTATAAACTTCCCTTGTAGAACCGCTTTTGGTGTATCCCACTGATTTTGGCATTTCGTGTTTTCATTTTCATTTGTCTCCAGGAATTTTTTGATTTCTTCATTGATGCAATCGTTGTTCAGTAGCATTTTGTTCTGTCTCCACATTTTTGTGGCTTTTCTGGTTTTCTTCCTGTAGTTGATTTCCAGTTTCGTACCTGTGTGGTCAGAAAAGATGCAAGGTATTATTTCGATCTTCTTAAATTTATTGAGACTTGTTTTGTGGCCTAATATGTGATCAATCCTAGAGAATGTTCCACGGGCATTTGAAAAGAATGTGTATTCTGTGGTTTTTGGATGGAATGTTCTGTATATATCTACTACATGCATCTGGTCTAATGTGTCACTTAAGGCCAGTGTTTCCTTATTGATCTTCTCTTTCGATGATCTATCCTTTGGTGTAAGTGGAGTGTTAAAGTCCCCTACTCTTATTGTGTTATCCTTTTATGTCTGTTAATAATTGCTTTATATATTTAGGTGCTCCTATGTTGGGTGCATAGATATTTATGTGTTATATTTTCTTGTTGGATTGTTCCCTTTATCGTTATGTGGTGCCTGTCTTTGTCTCTTATTACAGTATTTCTTTTAAAATCTATTTTGTCTGATATAAGTATTGCTAACCCTGCTTTCTTTTCTTTGCCATTTGCATGGAATATCTTTTTCTATCCTTTCACTTTCAGTTTGTGAGTGTCTGTAGGTCTGAAGTGTGTCTCTTGTATGCAGCATATATATGGGCCTTGTTCTTTTATCCAATTTGCCACCCTATGGCATTTGATTGGAGCATTTAGACCATTGACATTTAAAGTAGCTGTTGATAAATATGTATTTATTGCCATTTTGTCCCTTTTTTTCTGGGTGTTTTAGTAGTGTTTCTCTGTTCCTTTATTTTTCTCTTGATATCTTCCTTTGTAATATGATGGCTATCTTTAGTAATATGTTTGATTTCTTTTGTCTTCCTTTTTTTCTTGCTTGTTATAGGTTTCTGATTTGTGATTACCACGAGGATCCTATTTAAGATACTATGCATATAACAGTCTCTATTGAGTAGATAGACTCTTTAGCTTGACCTCTTTCTAAAAGCTCTACTTTTTCACTCCCCTCCTCGTACATGATATGTTTTTCAAATCATATATAGTCTCTTGTTTAGTGTGTGTCTATCCATTACCCTCTTATCATTGAAGTAGGTGATTTTAGTACATTTGTCTTTTAACCTTCATATTATCTTCACAGGTAGTTGATCTGCTGCCTTTACTCTATTTTTACCTTACAAGTGATTTTCTTGCCTGGTTTTTTGTTGTTGTTGCTTTGTTTATTTGATAATTTTTTTATCTCTATTTATGGTCATTGCTTTCCCTCTTAAATAAGTCCTTTCAGCATTTCTTGCAGAGCTGATTTCTTGGTGAAAAACTCCTTTAAGTTTTGCTTGTCTGAGAAGCTCTTTATCTCTCCTTCCATTCTGAATGACAACCTTGATGGATAGAGTATTCTTGGCTGTAGCTTTTTTCCTTTTAGCACTTTAAATATGTTATGCCATACTCTTCTTGCCTGTAGAGTCTCGACCGAGAAGTCTGCTGATAGCCTGATGGGCTTCTCTTTATATGTCACTTGTGGACTTTCTCTTGCTGCTTTTATGATTCTCTCTCTGTCTTTAATTTTGGACATTTTGATTATAATATGTCTTGATGTGGGCCTGTTCGGTCTTATCTTGTTTGGAGCTCTCTGTGCTTCCTGAACTTGGATGTCTGTTTCCTTCCTCAGGTTAGGAAAATTTTCCTCTATTATTCCTACAAATAAATTTTCTGCTCCTTTGTCTCTCTCTTCTCCTTGTGGGACCCCTATACTCCGAATGTTAGCATGCTTGATATTGTCCCAGAGTTCCCTTACACTGTTCTCCTTCTGTCTCATTCTTTTTTCTCTTTTCTGTTCTGCTTGGGTGATTTCCTCTAGTCTTTCATCTAGCTTGCTGATCCATTCTTCTGCTTCCTCTACTCTGAGATTGAGTCCCTCTAGTGAATTTCTCATTTCGAGTATTGTATTCTTCATTTCTGATTTTTTTAAATATCTTCCAGTTCTTTGCTGATGTGCTTACTGTGTTCATCCATTCTTCTCCGCATATCTGTGAGCATCCTCATGATATTTTGTTTGAACTCTTTGTTGAGTAGGTCACTAGTTTCTGTTGCATTTATTCCTTTTTCTGGGGTTTTGTACTGTTCCCTTGCTTGGAAAGTATTCCTTGGCCTCCTCATTGTGCCTCTTTCTCTGTGCTATTTTCTTTGTATTAGATGAGTCAACTATGTCTCCTGATCTTGGAAAAGTGGCCTTATGTATGAGATGACTTATGAGGCCCAGCAGTGTGCTTCCCTCTCCTCACCAGTACATTAGAACCAGGAGTGACCCCTTTGTGGGCTACTTGTGTCCTTCTGCTGTGACAGGGTTGCTCCCACTTGAAAAACCCAGGGAGTCTGATCTTTCCTTCCCTGGCCAGCTGTTTGTAAATCTGGTTTGGGGAGCCTCAACACTGTTGGCTACAAAGTCTATCAGCACACTCGTATTGCAGTTTTCCTCTTAATTGTTTTGGGACCCATTGTAGCTGGTTGCTAGGCTCAGGGGCATACAGTTGTGATAGGCCTCAGGCCAACAAGGCTGTTGTCAGTTCTCTTAGGAGTGCAGCTGAGTAGGGCTGGTCCTTGGCAGAAGGGCACTCAATTGTTTAAGGCTTTGGAAGGTGGGCCTGATCCTTTATATATCTATTTGTGAAGCACAGGTCTTCTGCCACTGATAAGACTCCCCCCTCCCCCAGGGCTACATACACTGTCAACACAGTCCTGGTCCGTGCACACGTCTCAACCCCCAGGAGCGTTCCTTGATGCTGCACTTCAGAGGCCCCCACTTCTCCCCCAATGCCCCCCCACAATTCACCTGGTCCTCACACAGGCCCTGCCCCACAGAGGCAGACACCCTTGCCTGCCTGTAGAGGATCAAGGCACCCAGTCAATGCAGGCTGAAAAGTAGCCTGAGGGCTTGCTGTTAGGTGGGGCAGGTTCCTAGGGAGGGTTGCCTGCCCTGGCTGAACTGGATTAAATCTGTGCTCTAGTGGGTGTGGCAGGCCCCTGGGCTAACAGGCCAAAGGATGAACCTCAATGGCCTCCACTGGGGTCCATGTCAGCATGCCTGGACCAGCTCAGAACAATGGCCCCCACCAATGTCTCAGTCTCGGGAGTGGTCCCTCCTCTCACCAAGATGCCCCCAGAGCCCACCAGGTGAGTCTCGTTTCACCAAAGGACTGTCAGCCTTCTCTCTGCTGACTTTAGGTTGCTGCAGTGAGTGAGTTTGTGTGTGGGCCCTTAAAACCCGGGTCCTTTCAGCTTTTGGCCGATAGCTTTTCTGGGGGTATCCTCGCTGCAGTTAATAGCCAGCAAAGCCAGACGGTAAGACCCCCATCTCAGTTGGGCTGAGTCTGAAGGATGCTTATATCAGTATTGCCTCTGCTCCGGACCTCACTCCTCCAGTGAGGGCTGCATACCTTAGGGTGTCTCCCACCTGGTCAGCTGAGAAGCTCCACTGCTCCCAAAGGTGGCTTTTTTCCTCCCCAGCAGGAATTTCTGCCTCTTCTGCCTTCATCAGGACTATCCCTTGTTGTGGGGGTTCTTTTCATCCAGTTTTCAGTGTTCAATCTGGGTAATTCTTCCAAAAGTTGTTGTAACCTGGTTGTGTTCGTGGGAGGAGACAAGTTCAACATCTGCTCACACTGCCATCTTGACGAGATCAACTTGTCAGATAATTCTAACAGATGGCTTACCTTGCTGTTGATGTGTATTGATTGACTTTTCTCACTCAAGTTTTGATTTGCCTGATTCTTGGCATTGCAAATGATTTTCAATTGCTTTCTAGACATTTTTACTATTATGTTATGAGATTCTGCATTCTACCTTAATCTTTTATTTTTTCATTCACCCTACTTAGTTTTAGCACTCCAGTCTTGACACCAGGGGGTTGCATTCAATGACAAAAGTTTTCAGAGCCTTGGTGAGTCTATTTTGGTTTCCCTGGTTCACCTGGTGCTTCTGTGGGTTCTACTGATACCTGCCTATGCTGCCTGCAGACGTGGAAGGAGCTTTCCCTGTCCTCCTATTGCCTCTGAATGAGGAATTATTGATGATGGGCCTATGCAGGTGGAAAGTGTTTCCCTGGTCTACCCAGTGCCAATGAGACTCCTGCTCACGTTCTACCAGTGCTCTTTGTGGGGGTAGAAGTTTTTCCTGAGGGTCATTCTGCCTAGTGTTTTCTAGGTGAGGGAGAAGACAGCAGGCCTGTGGAGGTGGAGCTACTTTGTGCCAGCAGAGCTTGAGTCATTTCCTGCTGATACTGACAACAGGAGCAAATGGCTCTTCCCTGGTCCAGGTCACCTGTTGTCTCAAGCTAGGTCATAAGAGACTCCATGCTATGGGGCAGAGGTTACTACTCCAGGCAACATAGTGTTAGTGGGTTTCTCACCTCATGCCTACCTGGGCTACTTTTTGTCACTGGATGGAGTGTTTGGAGTTGCTGGGTAGCTACGTTTTTCCTCCATTCCTAGCATCCCTGTACCGACACCTTTCTACTTCCACCTTTTAGAGACCTCCTATGATTTTTTGTTGTATTGTTTCAGGGTTTATAGTTTTTTATAGTTTTTCCAAGCTGAGAGGAATGGGGGAAGATGAGTCTACACCATCTTGTCTGAACCAGAAGTCTCCACAATACAGGTTGAAATTTTAATTACTGTTTTTCTAAACTGATTTAAGAGAAGAAAAGACAAGGCATTTATTGTGTTTTATGCTTATCTCTGCAATCGCCATTAACCAATGTTCTTTATTACTTTTGTGTAGTTATGAGTTACTGTCTTATGTTATCTCTTTTGAACCCGAAGGAATTTCTTTATTATTATTCCTTTCTGTATTATTCCTGTAAGGCAGCTCTGGTATCAATGATTTTTTTTTTTTAATTTGGGAAAGGCTTTCTGTTGCTTTTGCTTTTAGAGAATAGTTTTGTGGGGTATAGAATTCTTGATTGAGAGTATTTTCTTTTAGCACAGTGAATTTTTCACCCCACCTGGTCTCCATTGATTCTGATGAGAAGTCAGCTCTTAACTTTGTTGTGCCTCTCTTGTTGTGATGGATCACTTTTCTCTTCTCTAAAGATTTTCTTCATATGCCTGATGGTCAGTAACTTAACTACGATGTGTCTGTGTGTGAATGTCTTTGATTTTTATCTTACGTGGAGTTTGTTAAGCCTATATAATGCATAGATTAATTATTTTCATTAAGTTTGGGGAGTTTTTATCTACTATTTACTCAAGTTTTTTTTTTTTTTGCCACTTTCTCTCTCTCTCCTCTCCTCTAACCCTTCCATTACCTAAATGTTGGTTTGCTTTATGATAGCAAACAGGTGTCTGAGATTGTGTTCCCTTTACTTTTTTGTTTTTCCTTTCTGTTCTTTATGTTGGACAATTTCTATTGATTGATCATCTTGTTCACTTATTCTTTCCACTGGTAAGCCCTTGTAATAAATTTTTCATTTTAGTTATTGTATTTTACAACTCAAAAATGTCCATTTAGTTCTTTTTATATTTTATAACTTTCATTCTTTTTTCTATTTTTCCAGCTTTATAGAGATATAATTGACACATAACTGTAAATTTAAACTGTACATATTGATTTGATACCTTTATAAATTGCAAAATGATTACCACTGTAGTATTAGCTACCACCTCCATCCCATCACGTAGTGGCCATTTCTTTTTTGTGGTGACAAAATTTAAGATTTACTTAAATGTTCAGCAACATTCAAGTATATGATACAGTGTAATTAGCTATAATCACCATGCTGTACATTATAATGCACAATTTATGTTCTTTATTGATATTCTCTTTTTTATGAGTCAATGTGATTGTTCTTCTACTTCTTTAATCATGGTTCCCCTCAGTTCCATGTTTACAGTACCTGCTTTCGAGTTTTGTCTGCTAAGTCTAATAAGACCCACCTCATAGTTTCTAATAACTGCATTTCTTGTATGTGAACAACATTGTTTTGTTTTATTGTGTATGTCATATGTTTATTGAAAACTGGACATTTATATAATATATTTTTGCAACTCTGGATCCTAAAAACTCCTCTTGCAACTTTTGTTGCTGTTTTTTCTTGTTTGTTTAAATATCTAATGCCTTGCTAGAGTAATTCTGTAGATTCTCTCTCTAATTCTCTAGGTTCTGTCTCCCAAGCAGTCTGTCATCACTGATGTCTCTGCTTACTATTCTTTTTTATTCTTGTTTTTACTTGTAATCCAGGATTCCTAGTGGTTGAACTTGGGTTAGCATATCTTAGTGGTCAGCCAAAAATTGATCAGAGACCATGCTCCAACAGTTGAGCTAGTAAGGCCTCTACCCTTTGCAATGGATTTGTCTGTGGTTTGGGAAAAGTATTCAATATTCAGGCAGTTCTCAAGTCAGGCAGGTTTTGATTTCTACAGGACTTTCTTACATCTCCCCTACTAGTGAGTAATGTCTCAAGTTCAGCCATGACCTTATGGATAGCTTGAACCCCTTGCAGTCCCTCCTGAGCATGAATGCTACCTCGTATATGCATGGAATTTTCCAGACTATTAAAGATATAGGGAAGGCTGTCAAGACTCTTTATGACTGTTGTATTCCCTCCATCTCCATGTTAGATTTCTGGCTCGTCTTCTGGTCTGTTGCCTGAAATAACCAGTGTCACAACCTAGGTTAAGCTGTGATAATGACTTTTAATGTTCATTTGCTACAGAGATCACTATTGTTTTTGACAATGTATCTGGGAAAGTAATTTTGCCCCTTCTCTGCTCCAAATCAAGTCATCTTCCTCTGATAGGGAAGATGCTATATTTTAAGGCTTGACCTACCATGGTAGAATTATCACACAAGATGACTTGAAATGGGGATGGGGACAGCCTCAGATAAAATGCCACAGATTCCTGCTGTTTTTACCATAGGATTATTAGTTTACCTGTAATAAATACTTCTCAATTTTTTTGTATGCCCTTGATCAATTTCCAGAATGTTGAAATGTTTCTTGACCATTTTTTCTTGTGTTGTCATTGCTTCTTCTGGAAAGGATTTGCAGAGCTCATCGTTTTACCATCTCGGAGTCTCACTCTTTAATTATTTTTTAATACCCTAGTAGTTTATGAACTTTTCTTCCTAGAAGTTTCACACATTTGCTATGTATTTTATTTAACCATTTTTATAAATCAGATATTTTCATATATTTATACTTCTATTCCTTGTTGTTGTTGTCACTTATAGATTCCTGTGTCACTTTTTGTGTGTCAGTTTGCCTTTGCTGCATGACACACTACTTCAAAATTTAGTGGCTTAATAGAGCAACTATTTATTTAGCTCATAATTCTTAAATTTATTCTGATCTCAGCACAATATTTTGTATTGGACAGGCCTCACTTATGTATCTCTAGGAAGCTACTGATTTTGCTTGTGGCTGGCTGGTCCACAGAGCATCTCAGTGGGCATGTCTCATCTCTGCTGCACATCATGTCTCATCAGTCAGCAACAATCTTATACTTTTCTTCTTGCATGCTAGTGGTGTTGATATGGTTCCCCAAAACAGCAAGAAAACAGCAAAGGAGGACAAAATTCAAAGTGCAAGTGATTTACAAGCCTCCCCTTACATCATCATCACTACAAATACACAAAAACAGTACATGGGCTGGGCTCCAATTCAAGGGATAGAGAAATATGCTTTACTACACCACAGAGTGCCATGAATACAGGAACAAAAAGAATGGGAAGCAGGTTTTGCATTTTTTTCACTTTTTTCCTGAAGAGTTTAGCACTTTGGTCACTGTTCCACTTTCCAATAATATTTGTATCATAATTTATTATAATTTCCATGTTTAAATAAATGTTCCTTCCAATTTTCTTACTTTTCAATTCCTTGACTTCTCTGGTTCAATAGTACTATTTATCAGCTTGCTTCAGCCACCAGTCTCATGACTATACATTTAACTCAATGATTACTATGATATGACTTTTCCACACTCTTATATTCAAGCAGACTACCCCCTCCTGTATTTTCATCTCTTTCCTGCTTTCTAGGCATCAACAGTTTATGCCGTCAAGCCTTTCGCCCATTAATCCTATCACTTTTGCATTGACTGTCATCATGTATAACTCAGTCCTTCACTTACGAATCATATATCCTATGGTTCATCATTATTGTAACTCCCTTGCAAACATCCTCAACTCACTTGCCATTTTTTACTTTGCTTCCCTGGAAAAGCTTCAAACCTGATTAAATCAAAGTCTACAAATAATCTGTTCATAACTAGAATAAAACACATAATATTACAGAATGCTCTCACTTTAATTTCATAAATCCCCAAACTTCACCATGCTTTCCACTTTTTTTTCTTTGAGGAAGATTAGCCCTGAGCCAACTACTGCCAATCCTGCTCTTTTTGCTGAGGAAGACTGGCCCTGAGCTAACATTCATGCCCATCTTCCTCTACTTTATACATGGGACACCTACCACAGCTACCACCGCTTTTGCCAAGCGGTGCCATGTCCGCACCTGGGATCCAAACCGGCAAACCCTGGGCCACCGAGAAGCGAAATGTGTGAACTTAACCACTGGGCCACTGGGCCGGCTGCATCCACTTTCTGTTGGTTACCTTGCTGACTCATATTTCACTGATGACATAGAACAAATCAGGAGACAAAGTCCACAAACTAGGATCACTTTATCAAACACTGGGCTCAGATATCTAATCATTTACTCTGCTTTCCTTGGTGTTACCATGGATGAAATGGTCCTCCGATCTAACATTAGAACTCAAATTGTGCACATTAATGCTCACCCACTCAAGAATGTGACTCTAGAAGGTCCAGCCACATCATCAGTTTTCATCAGTGCTTGGCTGTTTTCATCAGCAAGTAAGTATTCTCCCATATTAAAAACAAAACAATTAACAGTCTCCTTTCTCTTAGCTAACACATCTATATTTTGCTTTCATCTCTGACATTTCTTGAAAGAGTTGTTTGTATTTACTGGTCCTGATGCCTCTTTTACTATTCTCTCTTCAACCAGTCCAATCTCATTTTCTATTCCTGTCTCTACTCCCAAAATTAATTATAATGTAAAATTTACCTCCACCTTTCTAAATTAATTATTTCATTCAAAAGGCTGTTCATGCTCAATTACTGTGCATAATTTGAAGCAATTGAACATGCCACTATGTCCTAAGATTGAGTTGTTAAAAACAGTTTACATCGATGGGGATTTTTAAGTGGGGACTTCACTATAGGGAGATCTCTTTGTGATCTTTCTTTGGGTAAGCACAGATGTCTGTATCTTTATGTCTCTTCTTTTGGGCTGGCAAAATTAATTAAGTAAGTCTCTTGAATGTTAATTGGGGAACTTATAAGCATTGTATTTAAACTCCCTCTTTAGGGAAATGCCTCTTAACTGTTCTCCAGTCCAGAGACCCTTTACCATAAGCTTGAAAGAATATAAACCCCTCAGTTTTAACTTATAGTGAAGAAGTGCGGTCACCAAACTCCTTGAAAAGGAAAGGGGAGAGGTCTAATTGCTTCTTTTGTTGTTGTTGTTGTTGTTTTAAAGTTTATTGAGATATAATTTACCTTCCAGAAGGTTCATCTATTTGAAGTGTACAATTAATAGTTTTTGGTATATTTACAGAGTTGTGCAACCAGAACAATGATCTGATTTTAGAACATTTTCATAACCCTGCAAAATGACTGCATCCATTGGCAGTCACTCCCAATTCCTCTTTCCCTTCATCCGTACCTTACAGATCTAAACAATCATTAACTACTTTTTCTGTCTATATACATTTTCTTATTTTGTAAATTTTATATTAATAGTATCATACAATATGTCATCTTCTATTGTTGCCCTTTTTAATTTATCATGTTTTTCAGGTTCATCCAAATTATAGCACTTATTAGTACTTCATTCATTTTTGTTGCCAAATATCATCCCGTCATATGGCTATATCACCTTTGTTTACCCATTCATTAGTTGATGGACATTTGAGTTTTTCCCACTTTTTTTGCTATTATGAACAATAGTACTATTATACGTGTACCAGTTTTTGTGTGGATATATGCTTTCATTTCTATTGGGTGGATGCAAAAGATGAGAATTGCTGGGTTATATGGTAACTTTATGTTTAACATTTTGAGGAACTGAAAAATGGTTTTCAAAAGTGGTTGCTGCATTTTTTGTTTCACCAGCAATGTATAAATATATGAGTTCCAACTTTTCCAAATTCTCAACATTTTTCTTTTGAGGAAGATTAGCCCTGAGCTAATGTCTGCTGCCAGTCTTCCTCTTTTTGCCGAGGAAGACTTGCCCTGAGCTAACATCCATGCCCATCTTCCTCCACTTAATATGTGGGATGCCTTCCACAGCATGGCTTGCCAAGTGGTGCCATGTCCTCACCTGGGATCCGAACCAGTGGACCCCGGGCCACCAGAGTGGAAAGTGCACACTTAAGCACTGCGCCACGAGGCAGGCCCCTCAACAATATTTCTTATTGTTTGTCTTTTGGATTATAGTCATGCTAGTGGGTGTGAATTGAATTTAATTGTGCTTTTGATTTGCATTTCCCAATGTATAATGATATTGAGAATATTTTCATTTTCTTATTAGCTATTTACATGTTTTATTTGGAGAAAAGTCCATTCAAATTGTTTACACATATTTTAGTTGGGTTATTTGTCTTTTTATTGTTTACTTCTAAGTGTTCTTTATATATTCTGGATGCTAGACCCCTATCAGATATATGACTTGCAAATATTTTTACCCATCTGTGGATTTCCTTTTCATTTTATTGATGGTGTTATTTGAAGCATAACATTTTTAAATTTTGAAAACATCAATCTTTCTCCATTTATATGTTTTTGCTCTCTTCTTCAAATATCAGTTGACTATAAATATTGGAATTTATTTCTGGACATTCAATTCTATTTCATTGATCTATAAGCCTAATCTAATGGCAGTAGCACACTGTCTTGATTACTGCAGCTTTGTAGTTAGTTTTGAAATTGAGGAGTATGAATCCTCCAACTCTCTTCTTACTTAAAATTATTTTTTAATTCTGGATCACTTTAATTTTTGTATACATATTAAGATAAACTTGTCAATTCCTGCAAAAAAAAAAAGACAGTGGGAATTTTGATAGGCATTGTATTGTATCTATAGATCAATTTGAAAATTATTGCCATCTTAATAATATTAGATCTTCCAATCCATGAACACAGGGATGACTTTCCATTTATTTTTGTCTTGCTTACTTTCTTTCAACAATGTTTTGTGGTTTTCAGTGTTTATTTTTCACTTCTATTTAAAAATTTATCTCTTGGCATTTTATTGTTTTTTCGATGCTGTTGTAAATGGATTTATTTTCTTAATTTAATTTTTATATTATTTATTGCTGGTGTATGGAAATGCATTGGTTTTTGTTTATTGATCTTGTATCCTGCAACTTTGCTAAAATCACTTATTAATGCTAATAGTTTTTAATGGATTTCTTAGGGTTTTTCTATATACAAATCTTTTTGTTGGTCAATAGAGAGTTTAACTTCTTTTCCTAGATAGACGCATATTATTTCTTTCTCTTGACTGAATGCCTTAGCTAGAAACTCCAGTGAAAGATGGAATAGAAGCAATAAGAACAGGTATCTTTCTTATTCCTGATCTAAGGGGAATAACATTCATTTTTTCACCTTTAAGTATGATGTTATCTGGGTTTTTAATAACTGTCCTTTGTCAGGTTAAAGGAATTCCCTTCTATCCCTAGTTTATTGAATTTTTTAAATTATGAATAGGCATTGTATTTAGTCAAATGCTTCTTCTGTGTCTATTGAAAGGATCATGTGGTTTTGTCCTTTATTCTATAATATGTTGAATTACATTGATTGGTTTTCAGATATTAAACCAACATTGTATTTCTGGGGTAAATTCCACTTGGTTGCAGTGTATAATCATTTTTATATGTTGTGTACTTTGGTTTGTTAGTATTTTGTTAGGACTTTTACATGTATATTCATGAGACATATGGCTTTGTCTTTTTTTTTTCTTGTTACATCTTTTCAGGTTTTGGTATCAGGGTAATACTGACCTCATTAAATGAGTAGCAAAGGGTTCTCTCCTATTTTATAGAAGAATTTGTGAAGAACTGATGTTAATTCTTCTCTAAATATTTGATAGAATTCACCAATGAGGCCTTCTGGAACAAGTCTTTTCTTTGTGTGATTTTTAAAAAAATGCATATTCAATCCTCTCATTTGTTATGTTTTCTATTTCTTCTTGTGTCAGTTTGATAATTTATGTCTTACAAGGAATCATCCATTTCATCATAGTTGTATAAATTGTTACCACACTGTTGTTCATAGTGTTCCCTTATAATCCTGGTGCTTTCTCTATGGTCAGTAGTTGTAGCCCTTCCTTCATTCTGAATTAGTAATTTAGACTTCTCTCTTATATTCCTGGTCAGTGTAGCTAAATGTTTGTCAACTATATGAATATTTTTTTAAAAAATCAACTTTACATTTTGTTCATATCCTATGTTGTTTTTTGGTCTATATTTTAATCATTTTTCTCTGATCTTTATTAATTTCTTCTATCTCCCTTTTTTGAGTTCTTTGAGTTTGCTCTTTCACTAATTTCATTAGTGGAAGGTTAGGTTAATAATTTGAGATGCTTGTGTTGTTTTGTTTTAAAATAACCATTTCCTGTAAGTTGCATTCTGAACACTGCTTTAGCCGAATACTGTACGTTTTACTACATTGTGTTTTGAGTAATATTATAGTACTTCCTAATTCCCCTTGTGATTTCTTCTTTGATTATTGATTATTTATAACTGATTGCATAATTTCCACATATTTTGAATTTCCCAAATTCTGTTGTTGATTTTTTTATTTAATTCTATTGTGGTCAAAGAACACTCTTTTCTTCATTTAGATTTACTTCCTTTCTTGTTTTATTTACTCTTAAGTACTTTAGATTTTTCAGTAATGTAAATGAGCTTTTTTCATATCAAATGAGGAAAACATTAATTGTTGTAGATAGCCACCATATCCAGCCTCCATACTCTATTCTCTTAATAATTGCAGTAGTTTTACTAGAGTCTTATGGGTTTTCTAGTGTAAAACATATCATAAGCCCAAAGACATAGTTTTATTTCTTCTTTCCAAATATTTGTGGCAGTTATTTTATTTTCTTATGTTTTTGTATTCATGAAAATTTTCCTCACCATGTTAAATAGTGAAGCGAATAGCAGGCATGCCTTATACTTCCTGGTTTCAATTTAAAAGATTTTTTCATTTAGAATAATGGTGATTACCAATCTTTAGTTGTTGATATTGGAGTTGTTGTGTCTAGTCTTTATCTTATTTAAGTAGTTTTACTTAGTTTCCATTTTTTGAGTTGTTATTAGGAATTGCTGTTGAATTTTATCAAATGCCTTCTCAGCATTTATTATTATGACAATGCAGGTTTTCTTTTTCAGTTTGTTGATATAGTGGGTTATGTTTACCTATTTCATTGCTTTTGAACCTTAGTTTACTGGAAAACAACTCTGCCTCATCATCACATGTTATTTTTTTTGATACATTCCTGGAATCTATTGACTAATATTTAGAATTTTTTCTTTATATTTATGAGTGCAGTTGTTTTAGTTTTGTTGAATAGATCACTTACCACAGAAGAAACCTGAAAATGATTAAAGGACTATTATTGAAAAACTCATCAGAAACTTATGAGCTCATGGCTGCATTTTATCTAATTTCTAAATAACAGATAATTGCATTATATTCTAATCTAGTGGTTTTTAAACTTTTGTATGAACAAGAATCACCTAGGAAAACTGGTTAAAAAAAAAACAGACACCAGACCCTGCTGTACTTCAGCAAGTCTAGGTCTCTGTATTCTTTATTAGCTTTTCAGGGGATTCTGACATTACCAAAATCTGAGAACCACTGTTCTAAACTATTTAGAAAGCTTTCACTTCATCTGATAAAGACAAAAAAATTAATACTGAAATCTGATAAAGCTAGGACTTTTTTTTTTTGAGGAAGATTAGCCCTGAGCTAACATCTGCCAACAATCCTCCTCTTTTTGCTCATGAAGATTGGCCTTGAGCTAACATCTGTACCCATCTTCCTCTATTTTATATATGGCATGCTTGCCACAGCATGGCTGTTAAGCAGTGTGTAAGTCCATGCTCAGGGTCTGAACTGGTGAACACCAGGCCACTGAAGTGGAGCATGTGAACTTAACGGCTATGCCACCAAGGCTCGCCCTAAAGCCAGGACAATTTTATCTTTTTAAAACTTGTCAGATTATATCAATGCTCTGCTTAAAACTTTAGAATAGTTTTCTTTTCTCTCTCTCTCTTTTTTTATTGAGGTATAATTGACATACAACATTAAATTAATTTCAGGTATACAACATAATGATTCAATATTTATATATATTGCAAAGTGATCACCACAATAAGTCTAGTTAATATTCATCACCACACGTAGTTACAGAAATATTTTTTCCCTATGATGAGAACCTTTAATATCTACTCTCTTAGCAGCTTTCAAATGTGCAATACAGTATTATTAACCATAGTCACCATATTGTACATTACATCCCCATAACTTATTAATTTTATAACTGGAAGTTTCTGCCTGTTTGCTCCTGTCACCCATTTTGCCCATCATTCCCCACCTCTTGCAACCACCAATCTGTTTATCTGTTCTCTGTATCTATGTATCTATGAGCTTGTTTTTTAAAAAATTTCATATGTAAGTGAGATCATACAGTATTTGTCTTTCTCTGCCTGACTTATTTCACTAGCATAATGGCCTCAAGGTCCATCCATGTCACAAATGGCAAGATTTCATTCTTTTTATGACTGAATAATATTCCACTGTATATGTATATACCACATTTTCTATATCTATTCATTTATTGATAGTCACTTAGGTTGTTTCCATATCTTGGCTATTGTAAATAATGCTGCAATGAACGTGGGGGTGTATATATTATTTTGACTTAGTGTTTTTGTATTTTTTGGATAAATACTCAGAAGGGGAATTGCTGGATCATATGGTAGTTCTATTCTTAATTTTTTGAAGAACAGAACTGTTTTCCACACAACCATACTGCTTTCCATAGTGGCTGAACCACTTTACATTCCCTCCAACAGTGCACAAGTGTTCCCTTTTCTCCACATTCTTTCCGGCATTTGTTATCTCTTGTCCTTTTGATGATAGCCATTCTAACAGGTGTGGGTGTGAGGTGATATCTTATTGTGGTTTTGATTTGTTGTTTTGATTTAAGTGATTTTTCCATTCATTTTTAATGCCATTATTTATATGTTTGTATGTATGTCTGCCATTTTGATTTCTTCTACGTTTCATAACTATTTTTCTATATTTTGTAACTATTTTTTCTCTTGTATTGTCTCCTTTTGTCATAAGTGGATATTTTCTAGTTCTACAATGCTTTTTAAGTTTATCTTTTTATTAGAAGTAATTGTATACTCACATGCTGTTGTAATAATATATAGAAGTCCTTGTCTGTGATGGATCCATTGGCCTCAGGACTTAGAATTTTATGGGTACCAATGGCAAAAACTTTTATTTTAGAGTTTTTACTCTTGAATCTCCCAAACTATCTGGTTCTTTCACCCAATCCTGAAGGATCTGTAACTTTTCTTTATCCTAGTTTTAACACACTTTTAAACAACTAACCACCCGGTAACATCTTTGATGACTTTTCTGCCCTATCTGCTGTCCAAAAGTTATGTCCTTGGTCTTCTTTCTTACATGTGCATTGGTGGGTTCTAAATTTGGATTTGAAACATTTACCATAGCTTTGTTTTCTCAAATGTTGACATAGAGTGCTTAAACTATTGATTGTTCATCTTAACTTATTTCTATGTGTTTTTGGATTTGTGTTGTTTCTATATATGTATTACCAATAATGTTGTTGTTGTTGTTTTTTACTGGGTAAAGTATGAATAAAATATATATTAAAACAAGAAAAGAACATACAGAGATTCTATGTATCCTTTAAGTGATTTTTTTCCAATTTGTAACATCTTAACTACTATAGTACGATATTACGTCTGGTATATTAACATTGGTAGTCAAGAAACAGAATAATTGCATCACAGGGATCTATTGCATTTACTTTTCATAGTGACACCCACTTCTCCCTCACCCTGCTTTCCCTGATCTCTGGAAACCACTAATCTGTTCTCCATTTCTAGACTTTTTTCTTATTTCCAAAATGTTGTATAAATGGAATCATTCAGTAAGTAACATTTTGGATTGCCTTCTTTCACATGGCCATTCTAGGAGTTTTCTTAGCATTAACTACTTAAACAAATATTAAGTCAGTCCATCTTCTTTTAGTGCAAACTTCTCTGACTTTCAGAGAAACCGACGTAGCCAATGGCAGTATTTTAGGGTTTTCAAGGTGAATTATAGTAATATACTGGTTTATAATTCAAATTTCTTAAATCTGCCAAATCATTTACCATTTATCTGTTCTTCATTTTCAAAATTTTGTCTTTGTTTTTCTTTTATTTTTTGTTCTTGTGAGCCTTTATTTTTCTATTGATAACTTTTATAATTTTTAAATAAAGTTTCAGGAAGGCATGGCTTTGAATGAGTATAGTCAATCTACATTCATTATTCTTCCTGTTTAAATCTTATAGTTTAAAGCTAACATTTTTTTCAACAACTATTATTAACTATTTTATAGTAACACTATATCTTATTTGTAGTGTCTTTTTAAAATTTAAGGTATAATTGCCATACAACCTTATATTAGTTCCAGGTGTACAACATAGTGATTTGATATTTGGATATACTGCAAAGGAATTACCACAACAAGTCTAGTTAACATACATCACCACATATAGTTACAAGTTTTTTTCTTAACGATAAGAAATTGTAATATCTACTCTCTTAGCAACTTTCAAATATACAGTACAGTATTTTTAACTGTAGTCACTTCGCTGTGCATTGCATCCCCAAGACTTATTTATTTTACAACTGGAAGTTTGTACCTTTTGACCACCTTCACTCGTTTCACCCACTCTCCACCTCATGCATCTGACAACCACCACTCTGTTCTCTGTATTTATGAGCTTGCTTTTTTGTTTTGTTTTATTTTTTGTTTTTCGATTCTACATATAGGTGAGATCACATGGTATTTGTCTTTCTCTGTCTGACTTATTTCACTTAGCATAATGCCCTCAAGGTCCATCCATGTTGTCACAAATGGCAAGATTTTCTTCTTTTTACGGCTAATATATATATTTATATATATATATAAATAAATCACATTTTCTTTATCCATTCTTCCACTGATGAACACTTAGTTTGTTTCCATGCCTGGCCATTGTAAATAATGCAACAATAAACATGAGTGTGCTCGAAAGGTATCTACCTTTCGAGTTAGTGTTCTTATTTTCTTTGGATAAATAACCAGAAGTGGAATTGCTGGATCATATGGTAGTTCTACTTTTAATATTTTGAGGATCCTCTATACTGTTTTCCATAGTGGCTGCACCAATTTACATTTCCACAAACACTGCATAGGGGTCTCTTTTCCCCACTTCCGTGACAATCCTTGTTATTTCTTGTCTTTATGATAATAGCCATTCTGACAGTTGTGAGGTGATATCTAATAGTGGTTTTGATTTGCATTTTTCTGATGATTAATGATGTTGAGCATCTTTCCTTGTACCTGTTGGCCATCTCTGTGTCTTCTTTGGAAAAATATTTATTCAGATCCTCTGCCCATTTTTAATCAAATTGTTTGCTTTTTTTGCTTTTGAGTCATATGTGTTCTTTATATATTTTGGATATTAGCCCCTTATCATAGATATGATTTGGAAATATTTTCTGCCATTCAGTAGGTTGCCTTTTCATTTTGTTGAAAATTTCATTTGTTCTTTAGTGTGTTGTAGTCCCACTTGCTTAATTTTGCTTTTGTTGCCTTTGCTTTCTGTGTCAAATCCAAAAAGTCATCGCCACCTGATGGGAAGCTTTCCACCTGTGTTTTCTTCTAGGAGTTTTATGGTTTCAGGTCTTATATTGAAGGATTTAATCCATTTTGAGTTAATTTTTTTGTATGGTGTAAGATAGTGGCCCGTTTCATTCTTTTGTATGTGGCTTTCTAGTTTTCCCAACATCATTTATTGAAGAGACTTACCTTTCTCCATTGTATTTTGTTGGCTCCTTTGTTGTAAATTATTTGACCATTATGCATGTGTTTATTTCTGAGCTTTCTATTCCACTCCATTGATCCATGTGTCTGCTTTTATGACAATACCATACTGTTTCAATTACTATAGTTTGAAAGCAGGGATCATGATGCCTCCAGCTTTGTTCTTTCTCAAATTTGCTTTGGCTATTCGAGGTATTTTGTGATTCCCTACAAATTTTAGGGCTATTTGTTCTATTTCTGTGAAAAATGCTATTGGAATTTTGTTACAGATTGCACTGAATCTGTAGATTGCTTTTAAATTTTAATAATATTAATTCTTCTAATCCATGAACACAGAATATCTTTCCATTCGTTTGTGTCTTCTTTAATTTCTTTCATCAATGTCTTATAGTTTTCATTATACAGGTCTTTCATTTCCTTCATTAAATTTATTATTAGATATTTTATGTTTGGTGTAAGATAGGTGTGTAATATAAGATTCTTTTTGATGCAATTTTAAATGGGATTGTTTTCTTAATTTCTCTTTCTGATATTTTGTTACTAGTATAAAGAAATGCAACAGGTATTTGCATATTGATTTTATAGCCTGCAAATTTACTGAATTTTTAAATTAGTTCTAACAGTTTTTTGGTGGAGTCTCTAGGGTTTTCTATATATAATATCTTGTCTTCTGCAAGTAGTGACAGTTTTACTTCTACTTTCCAATTTGTATACCTTTTATTTCTTTTTCTTGCCTATTTGCCCTGGCTAGGACTTTCAATACTACATTGAGTAAAAGTGGTGAGAGTGACTTGAGGTTTTGGCCAGAGCAATTAGACAAGAAAAATAAACAAAAGGAAACCTAATTGAAAAAGAAGAAGTAAAACTCTGACTGTTTCTGGATGACATGATTCTACATATGGAAAACCCTGAAGAATCTGGCAGAAACTATTAGAAATAATTAACAACAATAGCAAAGTTTCAGGGTACAAAATCAACTTACAAAAATCAGTTGCATCTCTATATACTAATAAAGAACTAGGAGACAGAGAAGTCAAGAACACAATCCCATTGAGGCAGGCCCTGTAGCATAGTGATTAAGTTCACACACTCTGCTTGGCAGCCCAGGTTTTGCAGATTTGGATCTTGGGCATGGATTTAGCACTGTTTGTCAAGCCATGCTGTGATGGCATCCCACATAAAATAGAGGAAGACTGGTGAGATATTAGTGCAATGAAAATCTTTCTCAAGCAAAAAGAGGAAGATTGGCAACAGATGTTAGGTCGGGGCCAATCTTCCTCACACACACGCAAAAGAATAAGATCCCATTTACAATCACAAAAAAAGAATAAAACATCTAGGAATAAACTTAACCAAGGAGGTGAAAGACCTATACACTGAAAACTATAAGACATTGTTGAAAAAAATCGATATGAAAGAAACTGAAGAAGACATAAGGAAATGGAAAAATATTCCATGCTCTTGGATTGGAAGAATAAACATAGTTAAAATGTCCATACTACCTAAAGCAATCTACAGATTTAATGCAATACCAATCAGAATCCCAATGACATTCTTCATGGAAATAGAACAAAGAATCCTAAAATTTATATGGAACAACATAAGACCCCAAATAGCCAAAGCAATCCTGAGAAAAAAGAACAAAGCTGGAGGGATCACAATTCCTGACTTCAAAATATAGTACAAAATTCTAGTAATCAAAATAACATGGTACTGGCACAAAAGCAGACCCACCAATCAATGGAACAGAATTGAAAGCTCAGAAATACTACCACACATTTATGGATAGCTAATCTTCAACAAAGGAGCCAAGAACATACATTGAAGAAAGGAAATTCTCTTCAATGAATGATGTTGGGAAAACTGGACAGCCACATGCAAAAGAATGACAGTAGACTGTTATATTACAACATATACAAAAATCCACTCAAAATGGATTAAAGATTTAAATGTAAGACCCGAAACCATAAAACATCTAAAAGAAAACAAAGGCAGTACACTCTTTGATATCAGTCTTAGCAGTATACTTTCAAGTACCATGTCTAAGCAGGCAAGGGAAACAAAAGAAAAAATTAACAAATGGGACTACATCAGACTAAAAAGATTCTGCAAGGCAAAGGAAACCATGAACAAAATGAAAAGACAACCCACAAACTGGGAGAAAATATTTTCAAATTATATGTCTGACAACAGGTTAATTTTCATAATATATAGAGAACTCATACAACTCAACAACAAAAAAACAAACAACCTGATCAAAAAATAGCAAAGGATATGAACAGAAAATTTTCCAAAGAAGATATACAGATTGCCAACAGGCATATGAAAAACTGTTCAACATCACTAATTATTAGGGAAATGCAAATGAAAACCACAATGAGTTCTCACCTTACACCTGCGAGAATGGTTATAATTAACAAGACAAAAAAAATAAATTTTGGAGAGAATGTGGGGAAAAAGGAACTCATACACTGCTGGTGGGAATGCAAACTGCTGAAGCCACTATGGAAAATAGGATAGAGATTTCTCAAAAAATTAAAAATAGAAATACCATATGATCCAGCTATCCTACTACTGGGTATTTATCCAAAGAACCTGAAATCAACAATTCAAAGAGATTTATGCACCCCTATGTTCACTGTAGCATTATTCATGATAGCCAAGACATGGAAGCACCCAAGCAATTCCATATATATATGGAATACTACTCAGCCATAAAAAAGACAAAATTGTTCATTTGCAACAACATGGAGGGACCTTGAGGGTATTATGTTAAGTGAAACGAGAAAGACAACACCATATGATTTCACTCATACGTAGAAGATAAACACACACAAGGATAAAGAGAAGAGATTAGTGGTTACCAAAGGGGGAGGGTGAAAGAGGTAAAGGGGCACATATGTATGATGACACATAAAAACTAGACTATTGGTAGTGAGCACGATGCAGCCTGTAAAGAAAATGATATATAATAATATGCACCTGAAATTACACAATATTGTAAACCATTATGACCTCAATAAATAATTAAAAAGAAATAAACAAAAAAGTGGTGAGAGTGACCAGTCTTATCTTGTTCTTGATCTTAGAGGAAAAGCTTTCACCTTTTCACCATTGAGCATGAAGTTGGCTGTGGGTTTGTCATATGTAGCCTTTATTATGTTCAGATACGTTCCCTCTATAACCAATTTATTGAGTTTTATCATGAAAGGATGTTGAATTTTGTTAAATGCTTTTACTGCATCATTGATATGATCATAGAATCTTTATTCTTTATATTGTTAATGTGATGTATCACACTGACTGACTTGAACCATCTTTGCATCCCTACAATAAATTCCACTCGATCATGGTGTGTGATCCTCTGACTGTGCTGTTGAGTTCTGTCTGCTCATATTTTCTTGAGGATTTTTGCACCTATGTTCATGAGGGATATTGGTTTATAATTTTCTCTTCTTGTCATGTCCCTGTCTGATTTTGGTATCAGGGTAATTCTGATTCTCACAAAATGAATTTGGAAATGTTCCCTCCTCTTCTACCTTTGAAAGAATTTGTAGTGTTTCTCTGGAATTTTTTAGATTTTCTATTTTCCACACTGAATGTATATTTTATTTCTATAATAATAAATAATGTTTAAAAACTAATAAATTGGTAATTTAAAAAATTTCTTAACTCATTATATCAAATTTTAGACAGAGTAGTAGTCATTAAATATTAAGCAACATATATATAGGTCTAAAAGAACGTTATCTTTTTCAGTATAGTCATCTGGGTTCTGATACAGCTATTGTCACTCAAAAAGTTTTCCAGTTGGTTGGACTGACCAATGCCGTAAGTGTCCACTTTTTAGTACTTTTGATTCACTTGTGTTACTTAAATAATTCTAATACTTCCTTTTATGACACTGCCTGAATACACATGTTATGTGAAATAGGGAAAGTCATACAACCATTTTAAATTTCAGTTTTCTAACTGTTTAATAGGAATAACAGGAACTGTATATACCCATTTAGATTATTGTGCAGATTAGATTAAATAAAGCACTTGAATGGAGCTTGCTTAAGTATAAGCATTTCAAAATGTTAATTATTGTTTTATTAGCAGTATTTATTACTTACTAATATACTTTATAAAAGCCAATCTAGACTTACAGTTCAGTTGTTTAATATTTGTCATCAGTATAATGTTTATTTTCACAGATAAATTGCCAAATTTATTTAAACCATGATGTTTGAATATATTTTCTCGATGTTTCCTATTTTAGATCTTTACTTCATTTAATGTTACAATAATTCTATCTTCATTGGAACTTTGGATAGATGAAAACAAAATTTCAGTAACCGGAGATGCTAATGAATTATTACACAGATTTTTAAAATGGAAAAGATCCTATCTTGTTTTGCGTCCGCATGATGTGGCACTTTTACTCGTGTAAGCATATCTTGGCATTACTAAATCTTACACAAAGAAAACATATCCAATTTGATATGGATATCATCAGGATGTCAAGCTTTTAGGGAAAAAAATCTTTTGCCATTTTTTCTTACATACAACATCATGTGAATATTAGTTTTTACAACACAGGTCTTATGGCAGAAATATTGATATCAATTATTCTATTTATTTTTTGTAGTACTGTAGTCTATTTATTGTTTGTAGTTACACCTCACTCCTTCAATTTTGTTACCATATGCCTTCTTAGAGTATATATCATTAAATGTCCCTAACTATACATACAATGGTAACAATATCTATCTGAAGAAACATACCTGAATGCTATGAATATAGTAACTTGAGCTTCTTTTTATGCTTTTTTTCCATAAAATAATAACAAAAATAACAAGGAAATCAAAACACTATGGTATATTTTAATATCTCTAACGTGCCATATTCATATTGTGCTGCATTTTTAAAAATATAAGCCTCTTCTTTATTATATAAGCTCTTTGTTTTCTCTTATCAATATTCAGGGCCTATATATTATATATTATTATATTACATAAAATTCATATATATATAATTATAATGTTTCAAATTATTTTCTGTCCTACAAATATGCCGCACTTTTGCATGGCTGTGCCAGACTAATTCTATCTACTTAAGGGGAGCCTTCAGTTCATAAGGTGACTCTGCCCATTTATCAACTACATTACCTTAGCACTCTAATCTTAAGGAATTTTATTTATTATTTTGATATTTTAGGAATTACTTTAATTTTTAAAAAACACTACATACAAAAAAAATCTTTGTTATTTTCTAAAAATTCCATATGAGAATACATTTTCTAATATTTGTTTTTAAATCTACTGTTTTCAACAGAAGCTGACACAGTCGCTTCTTATGATTTGTTACCCTAATGGGGGTGGAAAGATCTATGAATTTATTATATAAGCGCACAAAACAAAACATTGTATTAGGCAAATTCAATATTAATTGTGCTTAATTTTACATAATTATTTGATTATGATCCTTTTTTAAAACTTAAGTTACAGAGAAAAGTCAAATTATATTGGTGCAACCTTTCATGGGAAGATATGTGAGAGACAGTATGGAGGAGCTGTTGCTCTGGTATGGTATGGTTTAATTTGCTTGGCTAAGATGTATAAATAGAATGCTATTTAGATTAATATATAGTTAAATATTTTCTTATTTTATTATTTCTAAGTATGTTAAAATTTGCATGGTGATTCTAGGGTTCTTTGTCTCTGTTGCTGATAGAAATGTTTGACCTATAAGAAGTCTTAATCAAACTTAATACATATAAAATTTTTACCATTTTCCTCTCATGAATTCAAAATATCCTTTTTAAAAAGTTGACTGTGATGTATTTTAGTCGTATAAAATCCTCATGAATTTTTCATATACTCAATATATAATCACTAATTTATTTTAATTTCGAGCTTAAATTTTGAATTTTTAAAAAATTTATGTAGCTAACATAATTATGAACCAGATTAAAATAAAACTTTTTAGGGGCTGGCTCCATGGCCGAGTGGTTAAGTTTGCGTGCTCTGCTGCGGCAGCCCAGGGTTCGGATCCTGGGCATGGACATGGAACTGCTCATCAGGCCACGGTGAGGTGGCGTCCCACATCCCACAACTAGAAGGACCTGCAACTAAAAATATACAACTATGTACGGGGGGTATGAGAAGATAAAGGAGAAAAGAAAAAAAAAGAGATTGGCAACAGTTGTTAGCTCAGGTACCAATCTTTAAAAAAAAAAAACTTTTTAAACTATTTATCAGTTGCCTTGAAGTGGTTTATGGGGCATAGGTGAAGAATAACAGAATCAAATGTCCTAATCAGCATTATCTTAGTAGAAAATCTTAGTGTATTTAAAATTGCTATGTTTTTGCCCCTATTTCATAATGCTATGGGTATTCTGACATAGTGAACTTGACTTTTAAAATTTTTTGTATGTCTGCTGGAGTTTGAGGGAGGCAATGCACAATACTTGTTTCAGTGAACAAGAGAAGCTAAGTGAGGATATAAACAGATGAATCTATCAAATGGAGACACGAATTTCATTTTTAAAATTCAGAAATCATAGTTTGGAAAATATGGCTTATATTTATGGGCAAGTCATTACCTAGTGTGAAAATGAATAAAGGAAACCTCATTAAAATGGAGTCAGGAAGCCCTGAAGGGAAGGCTCTCCCTGATGTACCAGCCTGTGTAACCCTAGGAAGAAAGAAGATTAGAATTATTTTGACAAGGAGGAACATTAATCGCAGGGGACTTTTATCTCCTGCTTTGACGAGGAAGGAAGATCCCTCCCTGCCCCAGTAACAAGGCACTAATCACTGCTTGCAGCCAAGGAGAAACTGCCACACCCTCGAACTATTGTCCTTCTCCCATGAGGGTTCAAATCAACCCTTCCTGGTTCCTCCTAAACCTTAATAAAAGCAGACTCACCTGATAGCTTGGTACACTTTACTTTTACAAATTGCAATTCTTTGATTCCAAATAAACGCTTTGCATCTTGAACTGATTTCTTGTTTTCAGATTAACACTAGTTTCAAAAGGTGGAATTTGCCTAATTTACCCAGTCACATACAACATTGAAAAATCTTAAGACATATAGAGCAGGACCTTCATTGATTAACAAAAATGAGAGCAGAACTCATTCTTCTCTTGGTAACTACCAAGGGAAAGCAAATGCCGTTGTTGATTGGAAAGTGTGTGGCTCATGGACAGAGGGCAGTGGCCTCTGTAGTGAGAGGACAGTCAGAGATGAGCTTTTCTAGTATTCTTTATTCTCCATGCTTCATTGTGCTAAGCATTGCCTGACCTTTCACCGGAAACATCAGCAGCAGCCAATGTTCACAGGAATGAGCTGTTGAGGAAAACACTTGAAGCTGTGCCCTCTGATGTTTAAACACCCACCACCCTGCCTACCTAATGCCTCAGGGCTGTGGAATAAGATCTAGGAACTATACTCTTCCAATGCTACTCTAACAGTTTATAGGTGAAACCATAACCCCAGGTAGTTTTGGGGTGAACAGAGGCAAGTAAGAATAAGCAGCAGGATATTTCTGATGTCTGCGCTCATCTGCTCACCTGTCATGATACAAGTATGCTGGCTCACAGAAACTGACACAAGCTAGTTCTTGGCCTCAAAGATTTTATGCATTAAAATAACCAGACATGTTATCTGTCGACCTCAGTTCATGGACTATGTAGATCCTGAGTATTAAACTTCAGAAGAAAACACATTACACAACAGAGACAAATTTCAGAATATATATTCACAGAACACTGTCTCCAGCCACTAGCAGTTCAACTAGGTGCCTTTGCCAGGAACTCCTTCCTGGAGTCTCCTCATGATTCCTTATGCTGCAAAATGTGGCAGGAGGGGAAAAAAGTGGGTTATCAGATGAAAATTACAAAAAAGAGGAGATTAAAATGCACACCAACAATGAAATGAAAATATTATAAAGAAAAATTGCTTTTTTTGGTCATTGTTTTTATCTTCTACTTATGATTGAGATTATATGGTATTTGACTTTCTCCCTCTGACTTATTTCACTCAGCATAATACCCTCAAGGTCCATCCATGTTGTCACAAATGGCCGTATTTCATCATTTCTTATGGCTGAGTAGTAGTCCCTCGTGTATAAATACCACATCTTCTCTATGGAGATTGAATTGGTGGTTACCACAGGGGAAGTGGGGAGGGGGGAGGGCAAAAGGGGTGATTAGGCTCGCATGTGAGGGGATGGACTATAATTAGTTTTCGGGTGGTGAACAAGATGTAATGTACACAGAATTTTGTTGAAGTGTTGTCCCATTCATATAAAATTCAATTGTCCTTTATAATATTGTAGAGATGTCAATGCAGTCCTGATCAAAATCTCATCAGACTTTTTTTGGTAAAAATTGATAAGCTGATACTAAAATCTTAAATATAAATGTAAAGGAGAAAATAGATAAAGCAAGTTTGGAAATTTGGAAAAGTTGAAGATATAAATTTCTTGTAACACTACAGTAATTAAGATATTACAGTGTAGATAAACTGATCAATGTAACAAAAAAAGAAATCTAAAAATACATTAGGATGTATATAATCAAATGATTTTTGACAAGTTGCCGAGTCACTTCTAGTCATATACTAAACAAAAATAAAAAATAAAATTAAAATCAAGTATTCGTAGTAAACTTTAAGCCAAAGACATTGTTGAAATATAGGAGAGATCGTGATGGGAAATTTAAATATCTAAAGATATTACTAAAATAATTCACGATAAAATTTGAGGAGTGGAGGAGTAAAGGCAGAATAATTAAGGAAACTAGTGTCTAATGAATTTTGCAGAAAATAAACAACACTGAAAATCAGTGAGCTAATTATCCAATCTAAAATGTGTGAAAACAAAATAACTGAAACATGTGGAAGGCATGACATAAGATCAAAGCAGAAATCAATGAAAGACAGATTATGGGTAGAATAGAGATACTTAAAAAGGATATTAGGCTTTTAAAAAAACTGAAAACAAGCATATTTCTGGCAAAGCTAGTTTTATAAAATAGAGTAGAAATACACTAATAAACTTATAAAAATAATAGGGAACTGCAGATATAGATAGCATTAAGGAGATAGAACAACTTATAACTTAAATTTGAAAACTTAGACAAATAGTACATTGTTAATAAGACCCCATCATTTACTAAAACTACACAGGAAGAACTAGAAATTCAGAATAACACTATTCAAGAAATTAATTTATTATTTAAAAGTCTTCTTACAAGGAACAAACAATGCTTTTAGGGGTGCATTCTACACAATTTCTAGGGAATTGAATATTTTAATCTCATACATTTATAGAGCATAGAAAAAGAGAAAACACAAACTTGGAAGTCAGAAATACCATAATAACAATAATAATATCAAATGATGCTACACAAAAGGAAATTAGAGGCTAATTTATTCACAAACTTAGAGGAGAGGTAGAAATTATAAATCAGAATACTAACCAACTGAATCCAGCAGTTTATAAAGATAATAGACCATGACCAAAGTGATCTTATCCAAAGAAAGAAGGATCATTTAAACTTAGAAAATCGATTAACATCATTAAAATAATGACATTTATATTACTTCAGTTAATGGCATTTGCTAATAAGAAGATACATTAAGATATTTTGGTAAAATTTGATGGAATGTGAAGTAGACTATTTTAGCCAGGGAGAACAGGGAAAAACTTTGAGGAGAAGATATTTATGAGGAGGCATGAATGGTGAGCCAAAGGCAGTCATGGCAAGGTCTTGGAAGTCAGAGATCATGAGAAAGATTGTCAGATTCAAGGGCTTTCTGATAGAATTGAATGTCATGAACAAGATGATTGGGAAAATATTAAGATTGTTGAAGTAAGAAAGAGTCTAATTATTTCAGGCCTTACAGATCTCGGTAAACAGTTTTGGATTTTATTCTCTTTTCATTGAAGAGGCACTGAAATATTTTAAACCAGAGAGAAATATTTCCCTAGTTGCCCTATGGAAAACTAATTGTAGAGGAGTGAAGATCCTAGGCTAGGAGCCCAGTTAGGAGACAAGCATAGATGAATGATATAAACTGGTGTTTTATTCTTGGATATGTGAGAAGCAGATTTTATCTGGTATATGTTATGAAAACAGAACATATAGGACTTGCTAACTTAACAGATACATAGCATGTATGATGAAAAAATCAACGATTATGCCTAAGATTTGTCTTGGAAAACTAGAGAGGGAAAGGTGGGGAAAGATTTGGAAGCAGAGGGGCAATGGAAGGGTGGAGAGTTTTATTTTGAACCTGAACCTGTGAAGTTTGAGAGATGCTTGTGATGGTTAATTTTATATGTCATTTTGGAAAGTTTTTGATGAGATTAATATTTAAATCAGTGAAATCTGAGTAAAGCACATTACCGACCATAATGTGGATGGGCCTCATCCAATCAGTTGAAGGCCTGAATCGAACACAAAGATGGTATTCCCCAAGCATGATGGAATTATTAGCAGGCTGCCTTCAGACTTCCTCTGCACTATCAGCTTTTCTAAGTCTCCAGGCTGCTGGCGTTCAGACTAGAACTGCATCATTGGCTGTCCTGGGTCTCCAGGCTGCCAGCCCACCCTGTGATTTTGGACTTGCTAGCCTCCACAATTGTGTGAGCCAATTCCTTATAATAAATCTCGCTATATGTATGCTATGGGTTCTATTTCTCTGAAGAACCCTGAGTAATGCAATGGCTAATTCTTAAACATAAATATATACTTAAACATTAAAAGATAGGTGCATGATAGAGATGATAATGATGATGATGATAGGTAGATGATAGTTGATAAAAAGATAGATAGACAGATATAGATGGTAGATAGGAGGACATATAAATAGATGGATACATAAATAGATAGGTAGGTAGATAGATAGGTAGATAGATAGATAGATAGATAGGTAGATAGATAGATAGGTAGGTAGGTAGATAGATAGAAACTGGTTTCCCAAAGTCATATTTCTCTGCTATCTCCCTGGTATGTTTCAGTTACTTGTGTTTGCCCTTTTTAGTTCCCTGGGCAGAATCTTTCCTTCTTCTGTCATTGCACCACCTCTGGACCCCAAGCAGTGGAGAGCAGAGTATGAGAAAAGAAAAGAAAACTACATTGTTTGGTCCCAAACTCTTGAACTGACAGCTCCACCAAAGGGAGAGGAAGCTGTCCCGCCTACAGAGTTTTGGCTTTGTGGTTTCCCACTTTTAGTCACTTTGGTGCTGCTCCCCTATGGAAAAATTATCTAGGAGATGGGGTATAGGGGAACAGAAGGGAAAGGAGATAAATAAACATATTTACCCACTCTCCCTGAGATTTAAGAGTTTCCTTTTCTAGTCTTCAATCCAGAACTAGAGAATTTCTCCTGGTTCTCTGTCTGCACTACAGCGCTCACTTCCGAATTCAGACTACATTGCTGTCAGGCCAGGAGAGACAAGAGGTGGAGAGGGAGAATGATAATCTCATTTTCAACTCAGTGGTACTTTGAATTCTGTTGTCCTTCCCCATCTGACTGCTAATTCTTTCTCTGTTCTGCCCAGGTTTTATGGTTGAGTGCAATGAGAGAGAGAGACTGGTAAATGTTTACTCCATCTTTATGGAAATGGAATCTGTACCTTGAAATTTAACCAATGAAAATTTATGCCGTGTAAATACTAAACAAAAGCAATTTGCCTTGGCTATATTAATAGCAAATAAAATAGATGTCTCAGTCAGCTTGGGCTGCCATGCCAAATAACGTAGACTGGGTAGATTAAACAACGAATTTATTTTCTTACAATTCTGAAGGCTGTAAGTCTGAGAAAAGGATGCCAGCGTGGTCAGGATCTTGTGAGAGCTCTCTTTTTAGCTTGCAGACAGCCACTTTTTCACTGTGTCTTCACATGGCAGTGGGGCTGAGGGGAGAGAAAGAGAGAGAGAGGGAGAGATCTGTTCTTCCTTTTATAAGTCTACAGTTCTATCAGATAGGGCCCCACCTTTATGCCCATATTTGACACATTGAGAGTTAGGGTTTCAATATAGGATTTTGAGGGGGATATAATGCAATCCATAGTAGTAGCCTTTAAAGAAAGATGTGTAATGAGAAATAAAGAATATTTAATGATGATAAAATGAATTACCGAAGAGGAAGACACAGTGATTATAATGTTGTATGCACAAAATTACTTTGCTTCAAAATATATAAAGCAAATATGAGAGAATAAAGGAAAAAGGACATCCATAATAATATCTGAGAATGAAGAAAAACCTAACCACTAATATTATTTTTCATTTTGTCAAAACATATTTAAAAAGATCTTATGCCAAAAAGCAGCAAATTATTATTTTATTTTTAATTTTATTGAGGTATACTTAACATAGAAAAACTTACATATATTTTGTGTGCATTTTGATGAATTTAACTTATGCATAAATCCATGATACCATCGCCACAAACAAGGCAAAAACATATCCATCACCTTCAAAAGATTTCTTGTGTCCCCTTGCTGTTTTTTAAATGTAGAGTATTTACCAAAATAAATAATATAATGGGAAATACAGCAGTATCAATATAAAATGATTGAACTCTTGCAGGGAATACTTTCTGACCATAGTGAATTTAAACTAGAACTAAATAATAGATTACTAAAAAATCTCTAAAGGCTTGCAAATGAAACAAGAAATTAATGCTCATTTTGAACTAAATAACACTTAAAATACAGCATATCTAAACTTCTGAGATGCCAAAAAAGCAGAGCTTAGAGGTACATTTGTAGCTTTAATTGTACAAATTAAAATAAAATTAGTTTGATTATAAATTATCTAACTCCAAAAAAATATAGTTGTAGATTAAATTAAAAGACTAGAAAGTAGGAATAATAAGAAATAATATTGACTGCCAATAAAATACAAAACTTACACATAAGAAGAAAATCAAAGTCAAAAGTCAATCGCTTGAAAAGTTAAGTGAAAATGATAAGCCCCTAGCAAAACTGATATCCTACCACAAAAAAAGGAAAACAAATTATCAAAGCATTTATTGAAAAAAGAGACACCAGGAGATGGCCTGGTGGCGCAGTGGTTAAGTTCGCACATCCGCTACTTGGTGGCCCAGGATTCGCCAGTTCAAATCCCTGGTGCGGACATGGCACCGCTTGGCACTCCATGCTGTGGTAGGTGTCTCACATATAAAGTAGAGGAAGATGGGCATGGATGTTAGCTCAGGGCCAGGCTTCCTCAGCAAAAAAGAGGAGGACTGGCAGTAGTTAGGGCTAATCTTCCTCAAAATAAAAAAAAGGAAGAAAAAGAAAAAAGAGACACCATCACCGCAGATCCTACACACATTGTAAATATGACAAGGCATATTCTCAACTAACTTATGGCAATAAATTTGGATAAAATTAATAAATTTCATGAATAATAAAATGTATCAAATGAATAGAAAAGAAAATCTAAACAGCCGTTGATCTACTGGTGTAATTGAGTTGGTAAATAAGACTCCTTAAAAACAACCAGCCAGAAACTCTATGATCAGATGGCCTCCCTGAGGATGTCTTCAAAAGTTTTAGTGCTGATGTTAAACAAATTCTTTTAGAAAATATAAAAGGAGGGGCTATTTCTCAACTTGTTGTATGGAATGAGATTTATGCTAACCATATGTTAGCAAAGAGGATTCTGCAATGTATCAAAATGGTAACACGACATGAGCAAATAGGAATTCCCCCAGGAATGCAAGGGGATTTTACATTTGGTAATCAATCATCATCTACCATATTAAAAAAAGGAATAGCTGCTGAAATACATTTGGTAAAATTAGAACCCATTCACAACAAAAGAAAAAGATAAAACTCTTGGGAAACTAGACGTAAAAGGGAACACCTTTAAGAAATTGTTGCCCACTCTAGGGTCGTGAAGCTATTCTTTTATATTTTCTCATACAAGCTTGTTTTTACCTTTTGGTGATAGATCTATAATCCACATTAAAATAATGTGTTTGATGTGAGTTGGGGGCCAGTATTTTTTAGGTCACATTAGGTAGGCAATTACTTCATGACACTCATTTAACAGGTTATTTTTCTTTCACAGAATTACTGTGGTGCCTTTGTTGTATAAATCAAGTCATCACATTTCTAGAGCTTTCTGGGCTCTTTTATGATCATTGGTCTGCTTGTTTGTCCTTTCACCAACACCACATTGTCTTAATCATAGCTTTATACTAAATCATCAAAAATGTTAGTGTAAACCCTACTACTACTTCTTCAGACTGATTTCGATATTCAGTTAGCAGACATGTGATATCTGGTTGTATCTGCTCCTGTCTGAAATGTCCATGGAGACATTTGGTCCATGCCAAAAGGTCCTGTCCAAAAGCATTTGACACAGACCAAGTATACTCACCAATATTTTGGACAGGACCAAATGGCAAGGACCTTTTGGCCTGGACCACATGTCTGATGGACAAAATGTCTTATGGACCTTTTGGACAGGACCAAATATCAGGGACCTTTTGGTGTAGACCAAATGTCTTGTGGACATTTTCAACAGGATCAAATGTCCTGCAAGGAGGCATTCTAAGTCCTCTGCATTTCTGTTTTAAAGTCAGCTTGTCAACTTCAACAAAATCTGGTTGGATTTTGATTGTTTTTTTTTTTTGAGGAAGATTAGCCCTGAGCTAACATCTGCCACCAATCCTCCTCATTTTGCTGAGGAAGACTGGCCCTGAACTAACATCTGTGCCCATCTTCTTCTACCCTACATGTGAGACACGTACCACAGCATGGCTTGCCAAGTGGTGCCACGTCTGCACCCGGGCCCCCAATTGGCGAACCCTGGGCTGCCGAAGCGGAATGTGTGCACTTAACCGCTGCGCCACTGGGCCGTCCCAGATTTTGATTGGTTTTGAGTTGAATTTTTAGGTCAATTTGAGGGAGATTGACATCTTAACAATACTGAGTCCTCCTATCCATGAAATGGATAAACATGTCTCGTAATAGTCATACAATGTAAGCAGTGAAAAGAGCCACTACTGTTACATTCAACATTGATGAACCTCAGAAACTATATGTCGAGCAAAAGAAACCAAAAATAAAACAGTATTTACTTCATGATGCCATCTTTATGAAGCTAAAGTGTAGGTAGAGGTAAACAAGATTGTTAAAAGTCAGAACAGAAGTTGCGTTTTGTGGAGAGGTAATGCCTGTAAACCTGCTCACGAGAACTTTCTGAGTGATGGAAATATTCTGTATCTCACATCATGTGGTGGCTATGCAGGTATGTGTCACAAACACCCACTTTGCAAATATGTGTGTATATATATATATGCACATATAATGTGTATAAATAAATTATGTATATGAATGTATATATTTGTAAATATTCTATATTTACATATATGTATATAAAACTGCAACAAGTCACTTAAGATTTATGCACTCCACATTAAATTATTTAAAAGGCATGAAACCGTCACACGAAACAAAATGCTATTAATAACTTCAAATGGGCAATAATCAAAAGAGATAAAAATGTTTTAATTTCAATTATTAAAAATAAAAATTATCAGATTGCTTGCTCTTTGTTAGTTTCAAGCTCATATATAACACCACAGAAATTTTAACCCTAAAGAGTAAGAAAAAGAACAGAATATGTCTCCAAAGGAAAATTGATGCGTGAATATTAACATAAAGCAGCAAAATAGATTTTTGAATTTGAACTGATTCATTATTTAGGATGAAACAAAATTTTACTGGCTTTACATAATAAACCTGAACTCATATGTACCTAACCAAATACCTATAAAATACACAAAGCAAACACTAAAATCTACTGGCAGGAATAATCATACTTGGATAATTAATTTATTAGACCAAAAACTTAGAAAACGTGAGCAGTATTAAACAAACTTTATCTAAAAGGCATATGTAGAATCTTGATTCTTAAAATTAGAGACTGGAAGTTTTTACAAAGCATGCATGGCAGGCACATTTTTAGAAAGTAATCCTGTGTTGCACAACAAAGGAAGTCTCAATCAATACTTACTACTTGTCTGCAAATTTCTCAGTCTAGTGATTGGCAAATAAGAAAGCTTTAAAAATGTCAGTTGCTGTTATTATTATTTGGCAGCTGTTGTCCCAAGCAGGTATTATTAGCCAAGTAAACTTGTCTGCTTAGTTGTAATTTTTTTCCCTATATATATATATATATAAATCCAGTGCTGAATTTTAATTATTTCATTACTTTATTTTCAAAACAGAAGTAGTTGTAGCAACATCCTGTAGGAAATTCTTATACTCCAGTCCATACCTTTTTCAAGTTTTTCATACTTTACATACATTATGGACTAAATTGTGTCCCCCTAAAATTCATGTATTGAATCCCTAAGCCCCAATGTGACTATATTTGGAGACTAAGCCTTTAAGGAGGTAATCAACATTGAAGGAGTTTGCAAGAGTGGGCTCCTAATCAGATAGGACTGATGTTCTTATAAAAAGAGGAAGAGAACCAGAGATGTGTTATCTCTGTGCGTGCACAGAGGAAAGCCCGTGTGAGGACACAGAGAGAAGGCGGCCTTCCACAAGCCAGGAAGAGGGTCCCGCTGGCACCTTGATCTTGGACCTCTAATTTCCAGAACTGTGAGAAAATAATTTTTTGTTATTTAAGCCAATACAGTCTGTGGTATTTTGCAATGGCAGCCCGGTCCGGCTAATAAAAGTCCAATGTGAGATTGTCACAAGAAGAATGTAAAGAAATGTCATCTTGGGCTGGCCTCCTGGCCAAGTGGTTAAGTTTACCTGCTCTGCTTTGGTAGCCCAGGGTTTTGCCGGTTTGGATCCTGGGCGCGGACATGGCACCGCTCATCAGGCCACCCTGAGGCGGCGTCCCACCTGCCACAACTAGAAGGACCCACAACTAGAATATACAACTATGTACTGGGGGCTTTGAGGAGAAGAAGAAGAAAAATGATAAAGGCATTTTAGTTTTGAAAATACATTTTAAACAACTGTGGAAAGTCAGCATTTTTATCATCAGTCATTATTACTATAATGTAAATTAATTCAATGGGTTAATTTATGATTTTTTAAAAAATGTATAAAACATTCATATGAAATATCATCTCCAAATAATTAAATTACAAGTGAACACAACCTGCTAATGATTTGACACTGTATATGCACAAGTGTGTGTCTTTAAAGATTTTATTTTATGAGTCCAAATATAATTATAACTATTGTTATATATAATTAACAATTTACTGGGGCAATTTTTTTCTTGGCCTGATGCCACCAAATGAACCATACATTTATGTTTTGGTAAAATTTCAGATTTCACTTTTCTTGTTTTTCTTATATTCTAATGGTACTTGTAACGTATTAGGCTGATATGAATGGCACTTCTGTGGTTAACGTGTTAGATGCCTCTATTCCATTTTATCATGTGACTATTTTTTATAACTATGTTATTCTCCAGGTAAATGAATTCTCTTCTAAAATGTACTATTATGGTTTTTTTCTAGCACCCCAGAGCCATAAGTTTGGAATCACTTGCAGTTATTATAGCTCAGCTACTGAGCCTCAGTATGGGGATAGCCTATGATGATATTAACAAATGCCAGTGCTCAGGAACTGTCTGCATAATGAACCCAGAAGCAATGTAAGATGCTTTACTTTTATATGCTTTACGTATATAGTTTATATGAAAAATAACTGGTGTATTTAGTTTAAGAAAGTCTAGGCTGTTAAAATAATTACTAAGGGTCAAATATAAGCTGTGACCAATGACCCCTAGATGAAAATACATGTTCCAATGCCCATGCTGCATATTGATCTCAATATCTCTTGTAATCTATTGTCACACTTGCCTCCTCATATGTGATCTAACTCTGCATTTATCATTATGCTTACTTGCATGACTTTATTATTTAATGAATGATTTGATAAACCAAATACAGGCTTGTGATCACTATTTAAGAATAATTTATTAGTATGGCCTTGTCTGCATGCTTTCCTTCATTCTGCCTTGGCCTGAAGTCTTGACATCTATTGACTTCAAAGATGGTGTTATTTAGCCTTTTCTTTGTCACTAGAGAAGGGCTTTTGCACTATCCTTATTATGCCTCAAAGATCTAGTGACTTTGTTTGCTATTATCATCATTATTCTTAGAATAGACCATGAGATTTTATAGAATTAGGGCCAAATAGTCAGGGGATTAAGGGAAACCATCATCCAGTCAGTGACTGGAGCCAGCCTCTTATCTTTCTGATGGGCAATTCTTGAAGACGTTTTCTGCTTCTCAGATTTCTTAGAAAATCAAGCCCCATTGTCTACAGCAGCAAACTTGATAACATTTCACTCTCTCCATTCCTTCACTCCTGCTTCCACAATCATTTCCTAAAAATACTTGCACTCAATTTTTGTCTCAGGCTCTGATTTGAGAGGAACCCATATAAAAATAGTTATCCCAGAAGTGGTTGTAGAAAACAAACTTTTATGAAATGATTGTGAAACTGGATCAATAGATGATCTGATGGCAATGAGGATTTCTTTGACTGGAGATGATGTTCAGAGAGGGTACTGGAACAGGTCCAGGCTGTGATGCAAGATGCTTTATTCTTTGGTATTTATGACCATTAAGATACAATAAAACTAAAGATATTCCTGGTAGATCCTGGTAGAATCTCTGAGAAGTATCAATAGGAAATTTGTGGTGCAGACCCCTAGCGTTCTCTTACAGCTCCTGGTGGGTGACTGGAACCTTGTAGAGTTGAACATGCATCCAGGAAATAGTAAGTAAGTGACTATGTTACCTAAGTTAAATATTTTCATCTTAATTTGGGTATTTTCAGGTCTACAAAATTGTAAGATCAAGTGAGCATATGAATCTATCTGATGACTAAATGGTATATCTGGGAGGAAGCTATAGATGGTCCAGAGAGCATAAGTAAATAACATGAACAGAGCTCCCAGATCCCCATGTCACCTACATCTGTTACATCTCTCTCAATACTTTTCAATCACTTCACACCAACAGCCCAATGGGAGTTCCCTAAAACTGGCTGCTAGAGGAAGAAAAAGCTGTTTTGTTTAAAGAACAGTTTCTCTCAATATGTTAACTGGAATATAAAAAAATTTACTGTTCCATAATATTCTCCAATTAGATTTTAAGACCTTAAGACAACTGGGAAATGGTAAATGTCCCAGTGAGCATATTTACAAACAATACATTTAGTTTTCCATCTTGTTTGAGAGAAGTACCAGAGATTGGGATCAACATAGCCTGAACAGTGGCAAATGACTTGGGTATTTGATCAAGGATCTAGGTGCTATAAGATTGGACATTTAGGGACAAGGAATTGTGAGAAAGAGGATGTGAGTTGATTTAGAGTAGGCACAAAGTATGTGGATCTTTATATATTAAGTTCAAGTCTCACCAGTGAGTATTTACTTCACAAGAAGCATTCAGTGATCTGGTCAACATATTGAAATCCATGAATGTCAACCAGCTTCTTCCCTAAGCTGTCCATTAGTCATCCCCTTCACAGGAGCAACCTTCAACCACTTTATTGGAATACCAGCTTCCTGGCTGTCTAAGGACAGTTCCATTAAATAGTCTGTACACTTCTTTGTGGTCTCAGCAGACTGGAACCACTATTACCTTCTGAATAAAACATACTTATATTGACTTTTCCTCATTCTCTCTTTCTCCATCACTGTTCCCTTAACCCTGCTTCCGTGGGTTACATCCCAAATGAATTTCCCGTAAACAAGTTTATGCTTTGCTTTTTGTTTGTTTTTCTAGTTAATCTAAATAAAGACGGTTAACATTTTATATAGTTCATATTAATGATGTTGAGCACTGCTTATTAAATTTTTATTTACCTTTGATTACATTACAATGTTTTTTTGCAAGTTTAAAACAATTTTTACAAGTTTTTTACAATGATGATATTACATTGCTTATGATTCTGATTGTAATGATGATAATGGTTATAATGGTAAAGAAAAGATAGGAAGGATGAAAAGATCTTAACTGTTAATAGCTCTTTGGACCCTCTACCTCCTAAATATTGTCAAGGTATTCTCTGTTCAATTTTGAAATAGGTTATTTTGTTGGGATTCCTGAATTATTCTCATCATGGTCTGGTTATAATCTTTCAAAACGCAATATTTCCTCAGTCTTTTTCTTTGGAGAAATTATTAAGTGTAAATAGATTTGTCTTGGTTGTTTTTTCTAATTATATCTGTTTATATGACTGTGAAATTTCCAATGTTTGTGGCAAGCATGTAGAAATTTTATTGATTATTTTGTATTGAATTTATATCCTACAGCTCTGCTAAGTTAATTCTGGCACTTTTACTTTAGCTTTATTAAAATTTTACACGTGTAACAATCATATATTATACACACAGTTTTACATTTTCCTTTTAAGTCTTTATATATTTTTTAAATTTCTATCTTTTTGTCTTATTGCAGTGGTTAGGACTTCCAACACAATGTAAAATGAAAGTGGAATATGTGGCTTTTTTGCTGTGCTTCTGATTTAATGGCAAAATCTTTCCTCCTTCACTGTTAAGTCTGTTAGGTGGAAATTTTTCATACAGGCTTTGAATCAGATTGAGGAAGTTCTTCTTTATTCCTTGTTTGCCAAAGTTTTCATCATAGATATATTTCGTCACACATTGAGATGATCATGTAATTTTTTTCTGCTTTATTCTGTCGGTATGTTGAAATACATTTTATTGATTTTCTGTTGTTTAAATAACCTTATTTTCTTGGAATGAACCACATTTGGCATGCTGCATTATCCTTTTAATGTATTTATCCTGTTTGTCGCTGGATTTTTTTTTTTCTAACATTTGCTTCCTTATTTATGAGGGACATTGGTGTTTAGTTGTTTTATCTTTTAATTCCTTTGACTGATTTCATTGTCAGGGTAATTTGGGCCTCATGAAATTTTCTAAAAGTGATTTAGGAAAATTGATATTAATTCTTCCTAAATTATTTGATAAAATTCACCAGCAAAGCCATCTGGACTTAGACTTCTCTTTCAAGGAAGGAGTTTAGTAATTAATTTTTAAGATATGAGGCTACTTAGATTTTTATTATTTTTGTTTTTCTAATATTTTCATTGAAATTGCTTAATTTGTCATAAGGTTTTTTGTATTCTTCATTTATTTTCCTTTAAAAGTCACTAGAATTTATGGTGATATGATCTTTTTTTATCTCTGATACAGATAATTTGTGTTTCTCTTTTTCTTTCTTAATCACTCTAACTTGGATTTCATCAAACTATTTGATTTTTTCAAAGACTATATTTTCATTTTATTGACTCCTGCCCATCACTTGTCTACCTTATTTTTTCTTTATTTATGTATCGCTTATGGTAAATTTGTTCTTGTTATTCTCCATAGATTTTTTATGTGAAAGCTCAAATAATTGATTTTAAACCTTCTTTCTTTTTGTTTAAGAATTTTGAAGCTATACATTTACTTGTAACCAACATTTCAATTACTTACCACAAAATTTGATATTTTATATTTCTTTTTCATTTAGTTGAAATATTTTCAAACTTTCTTTGTGTTTCCTTCTTTGTTTAGTGGATTATTTTAGAAACATGTCAGTTATTTTTGAACATTTGTGGATACTCTAAATGTCGTTTTGTTATTGATTTCTGATTTAATTTTGGTTGTCATCCAAAAATATATATTTAGATGTACATCTTTTGAAGTTTATTGAGACATTTAACAAAAGTGTTTATTTTTATCTCTTTTCCATTTTTCCTTGATTCCCTTTATGCTGTAGAAGTTAAAAGTATGTATTGAGTGTTATTTTTCTGTTTTTGGTTAGTAATTGAGATCCCTCTGATAATTTCTTCAAAGTTATATTTGAAGACAGGTTTTATTCATTTCATTTCTGAGTGTTATTTCTTCTAAAAAATGCAAAATATTGGACACATGTTTACTTTATGGATTGAGGAAAAGATGCTCCATTCTATTATTCTCTATCTCATTGTGATGAGAACATTCCATCCTGTTGTCAATGTTTTGCAATTTTTTGGTGGGGAAATGAACGTCTGATTAAAACAGTAATGTCCTGATTGAGATCAATTATCAGACTGATTAGGCCAATTATCTGACCTTTCTACATGTCCACTCCTATCTTTACAAAAGGCTAAGAAATGTAGGCATCATACAATGAAGCCATGTATTAACTGAACATAAGAGGCTCTATTATCATAAGGAAGATGATGGGAGAATATGGAAGAATAGAGAATGGAAACATCCATCAAATCTGGGCAGAGATTCAAAATGCAAATAAATTCTCCAACTGGACATAATTATGGTTGATGTTTTCTTTCTAATGACAACATTAGTTTTTTTTACCAGAAAGCCTTTTTTACCCTGTAAGCAAGTTAACACGTAGTAAACATATCTTGCATTGCCTGGTTCTTAGTAATATTAAAGTTCTATTGCTTTTTCTCCTTTTGGTTTCTGGTATTTAGGTAGAAATCATCTGAATTATTGGCAAAGTAGTAATAAATCCATTATTTGTGGTTACTATAACAAATGAGTATGTTCAAGGAGGATGTGACCATGAAAAGAAAAATACCAAAATTGGTAGTTTGTTCAAAAATCTCTAATTTGTTCGAGGTCCTCATGTGAATAACACTTTCCTGTAGTAATCTAAATGACTAGGTTTTGAGTCTATTGCCTTAAAATTCACTAAGTCCATGTTATGTATATCTAATTACTAATTATATACATTCACGATTATATTTTTTACATGTTAATACTATTCAGAATAGTAGAAATTATAATGAAACAGCAACTAAAGAATCTACTATTTAAAACACATGGTTTCAACCATACACTCATTCATTTTTTAAAAATAATCATTGTGCTCTTAACTTTGTGTTAGTGAACAAAACAATTGGAATGTTTTTCTCCTGGAGCTAAAAATTAGTAGGACAAGCTAATCAATAAATAATTAAATAAATAATATTCCAGTTGTGGATAAATATTTTGAAGAAAAATAGGTGTCACAAAGGGAATAAAGAGAGGTAAAAGGGTGGCATCTTAGATTTGTGCTTAGAAATGTTATCTCTTTGTAAACACTGAGTAAAGAATTGGATATTGGACTCTAGAATTTAGATAAGTTTATATTAGAGAAATAAATATTTGAGTTGTCAAGTACAGGTGTTATTTAAAATATAGAATTGGATGAGATTGCCTATGAATAAATATAAAGAAGGGAAAAGCCCAATCTCTTTTGTTAATACAATGGTATTATAATATTTAGAAGTCATGAAAGGAAAAGGAAGCCACAAATGAAATAGAGATGGAGCACTTTGTGAGGTCAGATCTTCAAGAGAAAGCAGTGTCACTAATAAGTGTAATACAAAAACCAATAAAATTTATTGATTAGTTATTTCTACTAAAAATATTTAGCATAAATTCTTGCTCAATTGACTTCCCATGCACACAAAATAAAAGTTTGACGCTAACAAAATTGAGCATTTTGTATGTTGTGGAATGCTATTAAATAACTTTATTCTGAGGCTAGGTGGTTTATGGAAGCAATGCTTACAAAAAAATTGAAGTTTGATGCATTTTTAGTCATTTCAGTGGTGTGAAGAACTTTAGCAACTGCAGCATGGAAGATTTTGCACGTTTTATTTCAAAGCCAAAGTCCCAATGTCTTCAAAATCAGCCACGTTTAGATCCATCATACAAAGATGCAGAGTGTGGTAATCAACAAGTGGAACAAGGAGAACAATGTGACTGTGGGAGTGAAGAGGTTGGTACTAATTTGGAAGAATATATGCCAGAATTACATAAAAATTATTAATTTTTGTAGTGTTACATTGCCATTTTCCCTAATTTGTCAAACTCACTTTTCTACAAAGAAGGCACTAGGGATTATAATAAACTAATGAGTGCACTTATATATTGGCATATGGACTCAGTGGTTTATAGATTATCTATATGGTGATTCTCAAGGTCATTAATCCCATAGCTGAGTTGACCTAGCTTTACACTTACCCTGAGTATATTCTTCCCTAGGATTTCTTCTTAACCTAAGATCCTCTGCCATTCAGAAAGACAGAAATAAAGCTTTTACAATTGAACAAGAAAACATAGGAGACACATTTGTGGCTTTGAATATTTTAAACCATGTCAATCTTTAAGTCAAAAAAATTTGAGCTATACATAAGCAATAAAAGCCAGTTTTTCCAACCCACAGAAATCTTAGTCAGATAAAGCTGCTAGATTGGAGGGAGGTGAAAGGGTAGAGATAAAGGGAATAAAATGAAGAAGACAGAGACTGTGAGACTAAGAGTGAGTGTTATGGACCTGACAGAATCAAGAAGACATGAATGGAGTTCAGTGTTCCCTACTGCAACAGTCAAGGTCATTCACGTGTACCCTCTCCAACATGAAAAGTGTGCTTTCAGATACTTAGTTGGGTGATGTGCTTTTTCAGGAATTATTCCCCAGTACCTACTTGTTTTTGCTTGTTTGGATCCAAACGAAAACACCTTGAAAGTTTCTAATAAAAATTGAGAGTAGTGTGTCTTAGCTCTGTTAAATGTCATCTAATTGAGTCCCACGCCCCTGTGATATAACTTCACCTCTGGAATCCCCCATAGTTAGCAATAGCAGTGACATTGATTTGGCAGAATAGTCCTGTAAAATAATGCAAATTTACTGTGCCCTAGTATCATGCTATAACTCATTCAGACTACTGAAATCCATGATTTACTTTTGTGTAACTCACTGAAATTTTTTTGCCCAACTAACCATATTTCAAATCCCTGGAAATTTAAAAATGTGAATGTGTGTGTGTGTGAATACACTGTCTCTCTAGCCCTCTCCTTACTTATTTGTTGCTTTTATTAAGCTTAATAATAGAATTTTTAAAAGCAGAATCACTGGGCATAGATAGATGAATTATAGCATTGAACTATACATAATAAGATACAGAGGAATGTTATAAAGGTGATCATTTCCGTCATGTTCAGAAATACTATTTTCTAGCTCTTCATCTTTCAAGAATTAAAAGTAAAGCAAACTTTGAATATCCCATAAAAGTTACAGACATTAAAATTGAATAGATTCATAAAGGTTGATTAAGAACTAGTCACTATAATGAAATTGTTAAAATCATAACTTCTGTTTATTTCATATCTTGTATTTAGCTATCTCTTTGTCTACAAGAGCCAGAGATCTTCTTGGTATCTTGGCTTTGGTGCACTCTAGGGCTTTGGAAAATCCTACTACCAATAGAGTCAAACCTACTCTAAGGACATAGCAAATACACAGTCTCACACATAGTAGGTAACCAATCAGTGTCTGTTAAATGAGTGAATAAGTGGCTTTTTTCTCTGTTTGCACACATGTAAGTTAAGCATCTATTTGTATATTATATAATATGTTTACATCATTAAAATACCTATCCAATGTAAATAAAAGATACTTCAGAGCATTTGATTTTCTTTTCAGGAATGTGCTAGTGATGCATGCTGCGAAGCTGGTACATGTAGACTATCGGCTGATTCAGAGTGTGCTGGAGGAGAATGCTGTGATGAATGTAAGGTAAGGGCCTCTTCAAAATTTCCATATTACCTATGTAAGCAAAGTTATCATTCTTTATAATATTTAATATATAATAATTATAATGTTCACATTCTGCTTTATTCAGTATCATTTGCTTGCTCCCATCAGTTTAAGGCGAAAGGAGAAGAGTGTAGGGCTACCTTTGATGAATGTGATCTCCCTGAATATTGCAATGGATCATCTGCATCATGTCAAGATAACTTTTATGTTCAGGATGGGCGCTCATGTTCAGAGAATCAATGGTTTTGTCTGGAAGGAAAATGTAGGAGTGGGTTAAAACAATGTGAGGATACATTTGGTGAAGGTATTTATTATAATTTGATTTTCCATATATGTGTTTTTCTGGAAACTGAAAAGAAATAGATTTTGATATATAATTGTGATTTTTTAAATAAATGTGACTTCTAGTTTAAATATTTTAAAGGATTATAGAAAGAGAAGAGGAATACTATAAGGAACAAAATCATGCAAGTTGTCTGGGTTTAAAATTCAGAATTATTTCCACAAAATAATAAAGAGAAACATTCAAAGTCTATGGGATCTGCATTTAGGACAGAAAAAGGAAGACTGAAAACCATCTACACTTCCCTCCCTCACCCCATCTCTATGGTTTTCTTAGTAATTATAGAATAAATACTTATGGCTATGGACATTAAAAGGGTCATAAATATAAGATGGCATATGAATACAATTTAAACCAAACATACAGACACCCACAGACAAATGCACATGTTCATACTGGGGAACTTCAAGGATGACTCATGAAAAACCCAAAGAGAAGTCATGGAAATCCAGGACCTATGAAATCATTTAAAAATGGTATGAACTAAGGTTGAAAACAAAAAGGAAAGCCATGGTACAAAATATACATAGAATCATTTGCTGAAGAAAATGGAAACAGCAGCAATGACAACAGTATTTCATGTCCATATCAGAAGAATCAAGAGCAATTGACAGAGGAAATATTTAGAATATTCATAGAAATAGCCAGGTGGGTCAATTCTATCTCAAGTGGAATAGGTAGCAATGCCAACTCTAATGTCTGTGTAAAAGGGAGTTGTAAAGTGATTATCAACTCCCAAAATGAACATTCAATCAGAATGACTATTGGTTTGAAGAAAGGCCACATAAAGACACAAGGAAAGAAACTTATAAAATGGGAAAGTGCTCTCCCGAGGAAATGGGTGATTTGGAACCACAGTGAGGAAATTTTGAAGAGAGAAAGACATATATATATATATAGAGAGAAGAGATAGAGATAGACATAGAGATGAAATAGAGATAGACATAGAAATGAGATAGAAAGAGAAAGTAAGAGAAAGGAAAATAAGATTTTGAATTGAAAGGTATACTGTTAAAGTTTTTTTAGAAAGTACATTGGTTAAATCACTGAAAAGGTAGAACTTCTGTTTAATCTGACAGGTGGAATTGAGAAATTCACCCCAATACTAAAATGATAGATACAAAAATGGGAAGTATTTGCATTTACTTTCCAAATTCATCTCTGTAAGTATTGTCAAAAAAAGGGGAGACTAAACCAGGAGAGGGAATAATTAAGGCAAAAGACAGGATAATCATAGAAATTAGTAAAAGCCGTTGTTGACTAATATACATACATAGAGAAATGAAAAATTGGTATAAATCAAATATTCGTTTTATAATCTAACTACAAGAAGAATGATAAAATAATGTGAAACTAAAAGCTAATAAAGGGAACAAAATAAAGGCAATGAAAATATTTGATTAACACAAAAGAAGGCAATAGCAGTGAAAAAAAGAACATAGAATAGGAAAACAAATACTAAGGCAGATTATTTATATTTAAATATTTAGCAATTACATTAAAACCTGTATTAAATATTAAAGTTATGGAAAGGATGTAGTAGGTAGTGACAGATGCAATCACAAGAAAATGACTAGAAAAATCAAGAAACATTGTGTTGATGATATTTTTAAAGCCATTAGAATACAGTGAAACCAAAGAAAACTAATGGTCTAAACTTCCACAGGAGGGAAACTTTGCATATATTAGGGGACTACTGTCAGCCATTTATGTTCCTAGGGACATTGCAGATTCTGAAAGTTGAAGATCAGGCTTGGCTTGGGCAGAAGTCTTCTACTAGAAAAAATGATTAAAACGTTTTAGCAGTTGGAATTTAAGGGGTTGGAGGGGGGGTTGTCAAGACCGTAGACCATTGTTTTTCCATGAGGCATTCTTGGAGCTTGAAAGCTGCTCAGGAACTTGGTCAATTAGGTCAAAAACATTAAAAAGACATTACAGGGGCCGGCCAGTGGTGAAGTGATTAAATTCACATGCTCCCCTTAGGTGGCCAGGGTTTGTCAGTTCTCGTATCCCGGGTGCGGACCTATGGACCACATATCAAGCCATGCTGTGGCAGGCGTCCCACATATAAAGAAGAGGAATATGGGCACAGATGTTAGCTCAGGGCCAATCTTCCTCAGCAAAAAGAGGAGAATTGGTAGCGGATCTTAGCTCAGGGCTAAGCTTCCTCAAAAAAAAAAAAAAAAAGACATTACAAACTTCCCTGTAGTCACAAGATGGTCAAAGACCCAATGGTGAAGGAATCTTGCATCCAGAAAATCTTAGTCTTTTCCTAAAAGCTTTTGTTACATTTTGAAGTACTTGTATTAGTGTAGGCTGGGAAATTGTTCTGAGATTCTCTAAAGGTTACATATTTATCCCTGGCAGACTTTCAGTGAAGAGAAGATAAATGCTTGCAAAGCTCTCAATCAGTAGCTTGCAAGGTCCATACCCAAAATAAAGAGGTAGATCCAGAATCAAACTACACATCAGCCCTTAGCCATTTAATTGCTTGATTGGATTTAAGTGATTACTACCTCACCCAATCTGCCCAACTCAGGAGAGGGAGTCATTAAAAAGATAAGATAGAGAATGGAAAGAAGCAATAAGATAAGGACCAATAATTTTCCAAATGGAATAGGTCAACTCCCAAATTCAAGATAGTCTAAGAATCTTAAGAAGGATGTCTTTAAAGAAAAAAAAAAAACACATAAAGACATCATAGCAAAACTGCTAGAAAATAAACAGAGGAGAACAAAAACATCTGGGGCATTTGGAGGAGACACAATGCCTTTAAGGGAGCAAAAAAGAAACAGACTTCTCATTTCTCAACAATTACGAAGCCAGAAGACAAAATAAAGCCACCTCTCATGGGCTAAAAGAAAGGAATTGCCCACCTAGGATTTTGTAACAAGCAAAAATACCCTTCATGTCTTTTCAACAAATGTACTTGAACAACTGTATAGTCACAGGCGGAAGAATGAATTTGAACTCCTACCTCATACCAAACACAAGAATTAACTTGAAATGTATCATAGGCCTAAATGTAACAGCAAAAACCATAAAACTTTTAGAGGAAAACATTTGCATAAATCTTAGTGACCTTGGATTAGGCACTGCTTTCTTAGATATGACACCCAAAGCACAAGAGCCAAAAGAAAAAGCCATGAATTGGACCTCACCAACATTTTAAAAAGCTTTTGTTCTTCTAAAGATATCATCAAGAAAGTGAAAAGAAACTCAAGGAATGGGAAAACGTATTTGCAAATCATATTTCTGATAATAGAATCGTATACAATATATGTAAAGAACTTGCTCGACTTAATAAAAAGACAAATAGCCCAAATTAAAAAATAGGCAAAAAATTTGAATAGACATTTTTCAAAAAAAGACAGAAATGGCCAGTCACAGGAAAGATGCTCAGAATCATTTGTCGTTAAGGAAATGCAAATCAAAACCACAACAAGATACTTGTTCACATTCATTGGGATGGCTATAATTTAAAAAAGACAATAGCAAGTGTTAGGATGTAGCAAAATCAGAACTATTGTGCATTACTGCTGAGAATATAAAATAGTGTAGCTGCTTTAGAAAACATTTTGGCAGTTTTTCAAAATGTTGAACATAGCAATTTTACCCCTGGTATGTACCCAAGAGAATTGTAAACATATATCCCCAAAAAACCTTATATACAAATGTCCATAGCACCATTATTCATAACAGCCAAACGGTAGAAACAACCCAAATGTCCATCAACTGATGGATAAGTAAACAAAATATGTAGTATTATTAGGCAATAAAAATTAATGAAGTGCTGATATTTGCTCAGTGTGGGTGAATTTTGAAAACATTACGCAAAGCTAAGGAAACAAGTCACGAAGGACAAGATATTCTACAATTCTATTTATATTAAGTGTACAGAATACACACAAATATATAGAGACAGAAAGAAGAGTAATGCTTGCCTGGGACGAGGGAAGGAATGTGTTTGTGTCTGTGTTGTTTGATATGTATCCAATTTAATGTTACGGCATATTGATAACCACCTTAGCTGTCACTATTTAATACTCCTGAATGGAGGGCAATGCAGTATCTGCTATATACTAAGAGCTTGTTTGGTTGGTTTATTGGCTGGTTATCTTTAAACCTAAATGTGTCAATGTCTCTCAGTTTTGTCTTCTATTCTCTTGGTTACTTTTCTCTACCTATGCCAGTCCTACACTGTTTTAATTTCTCTGCCTTTATAATTATTCTAACATCTCAAGGCAAGCCATCTTAGCTTTTTATATTTCTTCGTATATCTTGACTTGGCCTTCTGTTCTTCCAAATGAATTTAAAAACAAGATTTATAAATTAATTCATACATTAATTTTCATTGAGTTGATGTCCATGTAATACTGAGTTATTCTGTGATCTAAAGGCTGTGAAGTAGTATCATGTAGTTTTGATTTGCACTTACCTGATGACTAATGATGAGCATATGTTCACGTGCTTATTGGCCATTTCTATATCTTCTTTGGAGAAATGTCTATTTAAATCCCTTACCAAGTTTTTAATTGGGTTGTCTTTAAATCCCTTACCAAGTTTTTAATTGGGTTGTCTTTAAATTATTGAGTTGTAATAGTTCCTTATATACTCTGGATACAGGTTTATTGCCTAATTCATGTTTTGCAAATATTTTCTCCCATTTTGTAGATTATTTCCTCACTTTCCTGATGACCTCTTTTGAATTACAACGTTTGATTTTAATGAAGTTCAATATATTTATTTTTTTCTTTTGTGCTTGTGTTTTAGGCATCATATCTAAGAAAACATTCCCCAATTCAAAGTCCTGACTTACTCCTTTGTTTTCTTCTAAGAGCTTTATAGCTCTTGCTCTTAAATTTGGGTCTATAATCCATTTTCAGTTAATTTTTGTGTATGGCATGAAAAATTGTTCCAACTTAATTCTTTAGCATGCCCAGTTGTCTCAGCATCACTGTTGAAAAGTTGACTATACCCTCACCTAATTGACTTGGCACCTCTGCTGAAAAATCCTTGACCATAAAAGTAAGGGTTTATTTCCAAACTCTCTGTTCTATTGCACTGAGCTATATGTCTATATGCTTGTGTCAGTAGCACACTGCCTTGATTACTGTAGCTTTGTAGTTTGTTTCAAATCAGGAAATTTGAGTAATCCAACTTTTTTCTTCTTTTGAAGATTATTTTGGATATCTGGATCTCTTGCATTTCTTGAATTTTAGAATCAACCTGTCAATTGCAAAAAAAGGCAGCTGGAATTTTGGTAGTAATTGTGTTGAATCTGCGTATCAATTTGAGGTGTAATGTTATATCAACCATATTAAGGCTCCCAGTCTATGGACATGGAATGTCTTTCCAATTATTTGGATCTTCATTTAAGTTTTGTATAGTTTTGTAATTATCAGTGTACAAGCCTTATATTTCTTTTGTGAAATTTATTTCTTGATATTTTATTCTTTTTAATACTGTTATAGATAAGATTTTTCTTAACTTCATTTTTGGGTTGTTCATTACTCCTGTATAGTTATCAATTGATTTTTGTGTGTGTAGCTGTAGTTTATTTTATTTTATTTTTTATTGTGATAACATTGGTTTATAACATTGTATAAATTTCAGGTGTACATCATTATATTTCGATTTCTGTGTAGATTACATCACTTTCACCGCCCAAAGACTAATCACAATCCAGCACCACACACAGGTGTCTAATCACCCCTTTCACCCTCCTCCCTCCCCCCTCCCCTTTGGTAACCACCAATCCAATCTCTCTTTCTATGTGTTTGTTTGTCATTGTTTTTATCATCTACCTATGAGTGAGATCATACAGTATTTGACTTTCTCCAACTTATTCACTTAGCATAATACCCTCCAGATCTGTCCATGTTGTCACGAATGGCCAGATTTCATGGTTTCTTAGGGCTGAGTAGTATTCCATTGTATATATCCATACCACATCTTCTTTATCTAATCATCAGTCGATGGACACGTGGGCTGCTTCCACATCTTGGCTGTTATGATAATGCTTCAGTGAACATAGGGGTGCATAAGTCTCTTTAAAATGTTGATTTCAAGTTTTTTGGATAAATACCCAGGAGTGGGATAGCTGGGTCATATATTTCTATTTTTAACTTTTTGAGAAATCTCCATACTGTTTTCCTTAGTGACTGCACCAGTTTGCATTCCCACTAGCATTGTGTGAGGGCTCCCTTTTCTCCACAAACTCTCCAACATTTGTTATTTTTTGTCTTAGTGATTATAGCCATTATAACAGATGTAAGGTGATATCTCATTGTAGTTTTGATTTGCATTTCCATGATGATTAGTGATGTTGAGCATGTTTTCATGTGCCTATTGGCCATCAGTATAACGTCTATGGAAAAATTTCTATTTGTACCCTCTGCCCACTTTTTGATTGGATTGTTTGCTTTTTTCTAGTTCAGTTCTGTGAGTTCTTTATATACAAGGGAGATTCACCCCTTGTCAGATATGTGATTTGCAAGTATTTTCTCCCAGTTGGTGGGTTGTCCTTTGGCTTTAATCTTGGTTTCCCTTCACCTTCCAGAAACTCTTCAGTCTGATGAAGTCCCACCTATTTATTTTTTATTTTGTTTCCCTTGTCTGCATAGACAGAGTATTCGAAAATATCCTTTTAAGACTGATGTCAGAGAGTGCGCTGCCTATATTTCCTTCCAGCAATTCTATGGTTTCAGGTCTTACCTTCAAGTTTTTGTCTATTTTGAGTCTATTTTTGTGTATGGAGAAAGATAATGTTCTACTATCATTTGTTTTGCATGTGCCTGTCCAATTTTCCCAGCACCATTTCTTGAAGATTTTGCCCATTTTTTAACTGGGTTGTTAGTTTTTTTGTTGTTGAGATGAGTGAATTCTTTGTATATTTTGTATATTAACCCCTTATCAGATATATGGTTTGCAAATATCTTCTACCAGTTGTTAGGTTGTCTTCTGTTTTGTTGATGGTTTATTTTGCTGTTCAGAAGCTTTGTAGTTTGATGTAGTCCCATTTGTTTATTTTTTCTATTGTTTTCCTTGCCTTGTCAGATATGACACTTGAAAATACGCTGCCAAGACTGATATTGAAGAGCGTACTGCTTATGTTTTCTTCTAGAAGTTTAATGGTTCCAGGTCTTACATTCAATTCTTTAATCCATTGTGAGTTAATTTTTGTGTATGATGTAAGACAATGGTCTACTTTCATTCTTTTGCATGTGGCTGTCCAGTTTTCCCAACCCCAATTATGGACGTTTCTTTTCTCCAATGTACGTTCTTGGCTCCCTTGTCAAAAATTAGCTGTCCGTAGACATGTGGGTTTATTTATAGGCTCGCAATTCTGTTCCATCGATCTGTGTCTCTGTTTTTGTGCCAGTACCATGCTGTTTTGGCTGCTATAGCCTTATAGTATATTTTGAAATCAGAGACTGTGATACCTCCAGCTTTGTTCTTTTTTTCTCAGGATTCCTTTGGCTATTCAGGGTCTTCTGTTGTTATATATAAATTTTAGGATTCTTTGTTCTATTTCTGTGAAAAATCTTGTTGGAACTTTGATAGGGATGGCACTGCATCTGGAGATTGCTTTAGGACGGATGGACTTATTAAGTATGTTAATTCTTCCCATCCAAGAGCATGAAACATCTTTTCATTTCTTTGTGTCTTCTTCAATTTCTTTCAATGATGTTTTATACTTTTCAGGGTAAAGGTCTTTTATCTCCTTAGTTAAGTTTATTCCCAGGTATTTTATTCTTTTTGTTGTGATTGTAAATGGGATTGTATTCTTAATTTCTATATCTGTGACTTCATTGTTTGTGTATAGAAACACAATGGATTTTTTATGTTGATTTTGTATGCTCCAGCTTGACTGTATTCCTTTATTATTTATGTAAGTTTTTTAGTGGATTCTTTAGGGTTTTCTATATATAAAATCATGTCATCTGCAAATGGTGACAGTTTCACTTCTTCCTTTCCAATCTGGATCCCTTTTATTTCTTTTTCTTGCCTGACCGCTCCAAGACTTCCAATACTGTGTTAAATAAGAATGGTGAAAATGGGCATTCTTGTCTTGTTTCTGTTCTTAGAGGGATAACTTTCAGTTTTTCTCCATTGAGAATGGTATTAGCTGTGTGTTTGTCATATATGGCTTTTATTATGTTGAGGTACTTATCTTTTATACCCATTTTATTCAGAGTTTTTGTCATAAATGGATGCTGTATCTTGTCAAATGCTTTCTCTGCATCTGTTGGGATGATCATGTGATTTTTATTCATTTTGTTAATGTGGTATATCATGTTGGTGATTTGAAGATGTTGAAGCATCCCTGTAATCTCTGGGATAAATTCCACTTGAACATGGTGTATGATCTTTTTAATGTACCATTATATTTGACTTGCTAGTATAATGTTGAGGATTTTTGCATTGACATTCATCAGTGACGTTGGCCTGTAATTTTCTTTTTTTGTGTTAGCCTTGCCTGGTTTTGGTATCAGAGTAATGCTGGCTTTATAGAATGAGTTAAGAAGCTTTCTCTTCTCTTCAATTTTTTGGAAGAGTTTTAGAAAGATAGGTATTAAGTCTTCTTTCAATGGTTTGTAGAATTCTCCAGGGAGGCCGTTGGCTCCTGGCCTCTTATTTTGGGGCAGGTTTTTGATTACTGTTTTGATCTCCTTACTGGTGATTTGTCTATTCAAATTCTCTATTTCTTCTTATTCACTTTTGGAAGGTTGTATGATTCTAAGAATTTATCCATTTCTTCTAGATTGTCTAATTTGTTGGCATATAGCTTTTCATATAATTCTTTCATGATCTTTTGTATTTCTGAGGTGTCCGTTGTAATTTCTCCTCTTTCATTTCTGATTTTATTTATTTGAGGCTTCTCTCTTTCTTTTTGTTTGGTGAGTCCAGGAAAAGTTTTGTCACTTTGCTTATCTTTTCAAAGAACCAGCTCTTAGTTTCATTAATTTTTTAATTGTTTTTTAAGTCTCTATTTCATGTATTTTCATTCTGATTTTTATTATTTCTTTCCTTCTACTGATTTTGGGCCTTGTTCTTCTTTTTCAAGTTCCTTTAGCTGCTCTGTTAGCTTGTTTCTTTGACATTTTTCTCATTTGTTGAGGTAGGCCTGTATAGCTATAAACGTCCCTCTTAGAATCGCTTGGCTGTATCCCATAGATTTGGGCATGTTGTATTTTCACTTTCATTTCCTTCCACATATTTTTTGATGTTTCCTTTGATTCCTTCATTGACCCAATTGTTTTTCAGTAGCATTTTGTGTAATCTCCACATATTTGTGGTTTTTCCAATTTTCTTCCTGTAGTTGCTTTCCAGTTTCATACCTTGGTGGAGAGAAAAGATGCTTGGTATTATTTCAATCTTCTTAAATTTATTGAGACTTTTTTTGTGATCTAATATGTGATCAATCCTGGAGAATGTCCCATGTGCATTTGAAAAGAATGTGTATTCTGTGGTTTTGGGGTGGAACGTTCTATATTTGTCTACTAAGTCCATCTGCTCTAATGTGTCTTTTAAGGCCAATGTTTCCGTATTGATTTTCTGTTTGGATGGTCTATCCATTGGTGTAAGTGGAGTGTTCAAGGCCCCAACTATTATTGCGTTACTGTCTGTGTCTGTTAATAATTTTTTTCTATATTTAGGTGCTCCTTTATTGGGTGGATAGATATTTACACGTGTTGTATCCTCTTGTTGGATTGTTCCCTTTATCATTATGTAGTGTCTTTCTTGTCTCTTGTTATGGTTTATGTTTTAAAGTCTATTTTGTCTGATATATGTATTGCTACCCCAGCTTTATTTTCTTTGCCATTTGCATGGAGTATCTTTTTCTATCCCTTCACTTTCAGTTTCTGAGTGTCTTTAGGTCTGAAGTACGTCTCTTGTATGCAGCATATATATGGGTCTTGTTTATTATCCAGTTGACCACCCTATATCTTTTGATTGGAGCATTTAGTCCATTGACGTTTAAAGTAGCTATTGATAACTATGTACTTATTGCCATTTTGTTATTTTTTTTCTAGGTGCTTTAGTCGTACTTCTCTGTTCCTTTCTTCTCTTGCTCTTTTCCCTTGTGGTTTGATGGCTTTCTTTAGTATTATGTTTGGGTTTCTTTATCTTAATTTTTTGTGCATTTATTATAGGTTTCTGGTTTGTGATTATCATGAGTTTTCTATATAATAACCTATGTATATAGCAATCCATATTGAGTTGATTGCCTTCTAAGTTTGACCTCTTGCTAAAAGTTCTACTCTTTTACTTCCATCATCCCACATTTTGTTTTTGATATCATATTTGACCTCTTCTTCCTGCATGTGTATCCATTACTGTCTTATCATTGAAATAGGTAATTTTAGTATTTTTGTCTTTTGACCTTCATATTATCTTCATAGGTGATTGATCTGTTACCTTTACTGTATTTTTCCCTTTACCAGTAATTTTATTACTTTTTTTGGTTAATTTTCTTATTCCTATTTGTGTTCTTCTCTTTCCCACTTAAAGAAGGCCCTTTACCATTTCCTATAAAATTGGTTTCTTGGTAATAAACTCCTTTAATTTTTGCTTGTCTCTTAAACTCTTTATCTCTCCTTCAATTCTGAACGGCAACCTTGCTGGGTAGAGTATTCTTAGCTGTAGGTTTTTCCTTTCAGCACTTTAAATATATCATTCCACTCCCTTCTGGTCTGTAAAGCTTCTGCTAAAAAGTCAACTGATAGCCTTATGAGGTTTCCTTTATATGTCACTTGTTGCATTTCTCTTGCTGCTTTTAGGATTCTCTCTTTAACTTTGGACATTTTAAATATAATGTATATTGATCTGGGCTTCTTGGGTTTATCTTGGTTGGTGCTCTCTGTGCTTCCTGTACCTGGATGTCTGTTTCCTTCTGTAGGTTAGGAAACTTTTCAGCTATTATTTCTTCAGATATATTCTCTGTCCCTTTGTCTCTCTCTTCTCCTTCTGAGACATCTATAATATGAAAGCTAGTGTACTTGATGTTGTCCTAGAGTTCCCTTAGCCTGTCCTTGTTCTTTCTAATTCTTTTTTCTTTTATCTGTTGCTTGGGTGATTTCCTCTATTCTTTCATTCAGCTCACTGATCCCTTCTTCTGTATCATCTATTCTGCTATTGAGTCCCTGTAGTGAATTTTTCATTTCCAGTATTGTAGTCTTCATTTCTGATTAGTTCTTTTTTATATTTTCCAATTATCTGTCGAAGCTCTCACTGAGTTCACCCATCTTCTCCCAAGATCAGTGAGCACCTTTATACCTTTTTGTTTGAACTGTTTGTCAGGTAAATTGTTTATTTCTGTTTCATTTCTTTTTCTAAGGTTTTTCCCTGTTCCCTTGCTTGAAATGCATTACTTCTCCTCCTCATTTTGCCTCTTTCTCTGTGCTTTTATCTATGTATCAGGTGAGTCAGCTATGTCTCTTGATCTTGTGGAGCCCTAGCACAGTTGGCTGCAAGGTCTGATAGCACCTTCATGTTGCAGTTTTTCTGTTAAGTGAGTAGGTCCCCAGTGTGGCTAGTTGATAGGCTCAGGGGCTTATAATTGCTGTAGGCCTCTGGCCTATAAGGCTGTTGTCAGCTCTCTCATGCTTGCAGCTAGTAGGGCTGGCCGCAGGCATTGGAGCCCCCAGTTGTTTCATGCTTTGGAAGGTGGGGGCAATCATTTCTGTGGCTTTTGGAGGATGCACAAGTCTCTGCAGCTGACAGGTCCCATGGCCCACTGGTCCACACACACTGTCAACACAGTCCTGGTCCTTGCACACATCCTTATCCCCTGAAGCAGACCAGTCACCCCACTGCAGAGGCCCCCACACACTCTACCAGGGCCTCATACACTCTACCTCTTCATAGCTCACACCCTACCCTGCAATGTTGGACCCACTTGCCTGCCTGTAGAGGATCCAGGCACCAGTCTATGCAGGCCCACAAGTTTCCCAAGGGCTTTCTATTGGGTGGGGCCAGTCCTTAGGGTGGGCCTCTTACTCTGGCTGAGCTGTATTAAATCAGTGCTCTAGGTTGCTGGGCAGACCCTGGGCTAACAAGCCAGTGGAAGAAATCCAATGGTGTCTGCCAGCTTCTGTGTCAGCACACCTATACTAAGTCACAATAATGGCTGTTGCCAATGTCTCAATCCCTGGAGAGGGCTCACCTCTCACTGAGATGTGCCCAGGGTGTATCAGGTGAGTCTCTTTTCAAGAAAGGGCTGTACACCTTTCTTTCTGGTGATTTTAGATTGCATCCCAAAATGGGTGAATTTGTGCATGGGCCCTTTAAGAGCCAGCTTTTTTCCACTTACATCCAATAGCTTTTCTAGAGGTATTCCTCATTGTAGTTAATAGCCAGTAAAGCCAGATATTAGGACACTCATCTTGGTTGTGGTGAGTCCAAAAGTTGGTTATAGCAGTAACACTCCCCAGCTCAGGTTCCCCACTCCTCCAGGGAAGGCCACGTACCTTGGTATTGCTCCCAGCCAGCCATAAATTTTTGTGACTCATGAAGGTGACGATTTTTCTTTCCAGAAAGGAATTTCCGCCTCTTCCACTTCAGTCAGAACTGCCCCTTATTGCAGGGGTTCTTTTTACACAGTTTCAATTCTCTCTCAGGGGTAATTTTTCCTTTGAAATTTGTTTTGAATTTCCTTTGAATTTCGTCTTGAAATCCTTTACTAGTTCTAATAGTTATTTTTAGTGGATCCCTACTATTTCTATATATCAGAAAATGTCTGATAATTAAATGCACTCACATTATTTTGCAAACATCACCATCATCCATCTCCAGAATGCTTTTCATTTGCCCAAGCTGAACTCCATACCCATTAAACAATGTCTCACTCCTCTATTCACTCCTAGTAAACACCATTCTTTCTGTCTCTAAGAAACTGACTACTGTTGGTACCTTATTTAAGTGCTATCATACACTATCTGTCCTTTTGTGACTGCCTTATTGCACTTAGCATACTATCTTCAAGGTTCATCTATATGTCAGAATGTCTTTCCTTTTTAAGGCTGAATAATATTCCACTGTGTGTGTGTGTGTGTGTGTGTGTGTGTGTGTGTGTGTATCACATTTTGCTTATCCACTCTTCTGTCACTGGACACTTGGGTTACTTCCACCTTTTGGCTACTGTGAATGATGCTGCTATGGACATGGGTATATAGCTATCATTCAAGTCTCTACTTTCAATTCTTTTGTGTATGTACCCAGAAGTGAAATTGCTGAATCATATGCTAATTTTATTTTTACTTTTTTGAGTAACCGCCGCACTGTTTCCCACGGTGGCTCCATCATTTTACATCTCCATCAACAATGCACAAGAGTTCCAACTTCTCCACATCCTTGCCAACACTTGTTATTTTCCTTTTTTCTGATCCTGGCCATCCTAATGGGTATGCGATTGTATCTTGTTGTGGTTTTGATTTGCATTTTCCTAATGATTAGTAATGTGGAATATCTTTTCATGTGCTTATTGGCTATTTTTATATCTTCTTTGGAGAAATGTCTATTTTAGTCATTTGCCCATTTTTAATTGTTTTTCAGTTGTTTTTTGTTATTGTTGAGTTGTACAGTTTCTTTATATACTCCAGATATTAACCCTTTATCAGATACATGATTTTCAAATATTTTCTCCCATTCTGTGGGCTGATTTCACTCTATTGATTTCCATGCACAAATGTTTTTAAAATTTTGATCTATATTTTCTTTTGTTGCCTTTACTTTTGGCATCATATGCAAGAAATGATTGTCAAATTCAGAGTTAAAAAGCATTTCCTCTGTATCTTCTTCTAAGAGTTTCATAGTTTTTGCCCTTACATTTAGGTATCTGATCCATTTGGAATTAATTTTTGTATATCACGTAAGGAAAGGGTTCATCTTCATTCTTTTTCATGTGGATATCCAGTTTTCTCAATATAAATTGTTGAAAAGACTGCCCTTTTCCAGGGAATGGTTTGGCATCCTTATGAAAAATTATAGCATCTATGGAAGGATTTATTTCTGAGATCTTTATTTTATTCCATTGGTATATATATATGTGTGTGTGTGTGTGTTTATGACAATACAACATTATTTAGAATACTGTAGCTTTACAGTTAATTTGAAAATCAGGAAGCACGAGATCTCAAAGTTTGTTCTCCGTTTTTGAACATTTCTCAAACATTATCCTATTTGAGGTCCTTTGAGATTCCATATGGATTTTATGGTGAATTTTTCTTTTTCTGCAAAAACACATTGTGTATATTTTGATAAGGTTTTCATTGAAGCTGTAGATAACTTTCGGTAATATTGTCATCATAGTATTACTTTTCCAACCCATAAGCACAGAATGTCTTTCCAGCTATTTGTATCTTCTTTAATTTTGATCAGCAACATTTTGTGGGTTTCATTGTACAAGTTTTTTCACCTCTTTGGTTAATTTTGCTCCTAAGTATATTTTTTCTCTTTGATACGATGGTAAATGAAATTGTTTACTTAATTTCCTTTTGGTATTTTTCATTACTAATGTATAGAAATGCAACAATTTTCACATTCACATTTTCACATTAATTTTATATCCTGAAACTTTGCTGAGTTTATTTATTAGTTCTAACAGTTTGCGTATGTAGCATTTAGAGTTTTCTATCTTTATATAAGATCGTGGAGACTTTAACAGACATAATGTTACTTCTTTTGTTCCAGTTTAGATGCTTATTATTTCATTTAGTTGCCTATTGCTCTGACTACCACTTCCAGGACTATGTTGAATAGAAGTAATGAAATCCTGCATCCTTCTCTTGTTCCTTATCATAGAGGAAAAGCTTTCAATCTTTCACCACTGAGTATTATGTTAACTATGTTTTTTATAAATTGCTTTTATTATATCGAGGTACCTTCCTTCTACTTCTAGTTAGTTGAGTGATTTTATCATTAAAAGGTGTTGAATTTTGTCATATGTTTTTTCTGCCTCAATTGACATGATCATGTGGGGTTTTTACCTTCATACTGCTATTTTGTTGTATGACATTTGATTTATTTTTGTACATTGAACCATCCTTGAATTCCAGGAATAAATTCTACTTAATAATCGTGTATAGTGCTTTTAGTATGCTCTAGAATTCAGTTTAGTAGTATTTTGTTGAGGTTTTTAAAATCAATATTCATAAGGCATATTAGGCTATAGATTTCATGAGGATTTTTTATGTCTATATTCTTGAAGGATATTGCTCTCAAATTATTCTTCCTTGAAATCTAACAAACCCCTGAGAATAGAGATTTTCTAGGTAAGTGAAAGTTTGGATAATTCACTGTGCTCTGGGTATGGTGCTTTTAACAAAGCTCAAAATACGTCAGACCTCTTCATTAGCCATAAGGTTGCTGGCTTTGGGCTACCAAGCCTCTGAGGAGAGAGGAGAATATCTCCAAATTGAAACATCACAGACCCCTCTGTTCCACGACTGTATTAGCTAGGATTTTACCAGAGAAACAATATCTGTAGGATATGTAATTATACTCTCTATGTATATGTATATCTATAGATATCTATACATATATGTATTAAGATTTATCTTATGGCTTATGTGATTCTGAGGGTACAGCCTCCTTTCTGGGAGATACCAGTGAGCTGAAGTGAGGCAGAGGGAGAGCATAAACATGATGTCCACTGCACTTTATCTCCTCAAAGAACATTAGTAGGTTCTAGATGTGAGGCAAACCAGATGCCTTCCCCTCAGGCTGAAGTTCCAGGAAAATCAAAGGTGTCTCTTTCACAGAAGGACTGAGTATGTGTTTCAATCAGCTATCTGGCTGTGCACTGGAGGGGATAGCTGGCCAGGAACTGTCTCTGATTACTATCCCATGGGACCCAGGAATGAAAGCTCCCCTGGCCACTAGAGCCAGGTGATCTAGGACATACCTTGGAAGCAGCCATAAAATCAGGACTTTTTCTTCTTTTAGGTATCTAAAATGAGAAACTTATGACTTTAATTAAACCAGAAACTGATAGTTCTTAAAGTTTGATTAGAGTTTAGATAAGGCTCAGTTTACATCTAGTTCACTCTTATTTCAAGGGTATAACTCTCCAGGGTTTTCAGCTGAGAGTTGGTATATTTACTGAGACTCCTTCCCCTGGCAGGTATGTAGACACAACTGCTGAAAAATCTGCACTGCTTTACGGAAGTCATCTCTTTATATTTTCATCTCTTTCTCTTCACATGTTTAGAAGTAGGAAAAACCCTTGAGGGGGGAAGAAACTATATGTTGAAGCCCCTTGAGTCTAATTTTGTCACTATAGCTATGAAAGATCCTCCAGCTTTTGCCTATTTTTAATGTCTACCAGCACTGGTCTGTTTCCATAGCTAAGCTTCTAATTTTGACTTCTCAGCTATAACCAGGTTTGCAAATAGCCCCTGTGACAAAATCAACTGCTTCTTTTCAATTTGCTACTGCCTCTAGGAGTTACAACTGAGATTCTAACATGTCCACTGGGCCTCTTCCTACAGTGTGTCATTTTTCTTCAGCATCGTAATGCAGTGGTAAATCTCCCTATCAAAGGCTTTTGGTTTAGTCTTTCAACTAGAATAGAACTGATGGAGGTTATGGTGAATAAACTGCTCTTTAAGGAGGATGGATCTTATGAGAAGTAAACACATTATGTGTATAGGTTGGATAGTGAGTGTGAAAATGAAACAACTGTGACTCCAAAAATTTTTGATCTGAGGAAATTATGGTAAAAAGTAGTAAGTTTAGTGGTTTGACATTTATGCAGATTATTGACCAATAAGTCAATTATTTGTTTAAAAAGTTTCTTATATACTTATAGATATATATCTTTTGACTTACTAAAAATTAGAAGACAAATTGGTTAATTCTAAGATATCTGTTTCGATTTTAGATAAGAATGCTTTCCATTTTCAAATATTTCATTGAAGTGGTTTTGTGTGATCTTAAATGCAGTTTTTATTTTCAATTTTATGTTATGATCTTATTTTGCACCATATGTTTTAAACCATTTCAGAATTTTAAATGTATTCATTAATTATTTTAAATTAATATAAGTTCGATATGACTAACCACATATTTTTTTCAGGTGCAGAGTTTGGTTCTTCAGAGTGTTTTGCTTACCTTAATTCTAAGGCTGATCAATCTGGGAACTGTGGTTCAGGTCCTGACGGATACCAACCATGTCAGCCTAAGTATGTTTTAAGAAATCTATCTCAGAAACTCTATTTATTGCCTCATATTTGAAAATACCACCACATAATTAAGTTTATATATTATCAAAATATTACCTGACCATGAAGTAAGACTATATTTAATCCAATTATAAATGTCTTAAATACAGATTGTCCGTACCTCTCTTTGTCATATATCCAAATTATCCCTTATTCCTTTCTACAGAGTGTTTTTTGTTTTTTGAGGAAGATTAGCCCTGAGCTAACTGTTGCCAATCTCCCTCTTTTTGCTGAGGAAGACTGGCCCTGAGCTAACATCCATTCCAATCTTCCTCAATTTTTTATATGTGGGACGCCTACCACAGCATGACTTGCCAAGCGCTGCCATGTCCGCACCTGGGATCGAAGCGGCGACTCCTCAGGCAGCCGAAGTGGAACATGTGCCACTGCACCACCAGGCTGGCTCCTACAAAGTGTTTAATTCACATATAAGTACATTAATTACCCTTTAGTTAGAAGGACTGATCATTTTTATTGTGCATGCTGTCACTTTAATTTTACAAAGGATGACCATTCTTATAGTGATGAAATGAAAATGCATGAATTTTTACTATCCAGGAAGTAAAGTGCTGTGTTTAAGAACATTTACTCTACAGCCAGACATCTTGGTTTCAAATCCTAACTCTGCTGCTTTCCTACTTGTGTGAGCTTGGACATGTGCTTCACTTTTCTGATATGTAAAATACAAATATCAATTGCACTAACATCATTAGGCTGATTCCAGTATGGAATTTACATACTCTACAAAAAACACTTAGAATGGGAGTGACACATAGTATGCGCTATATGCATTAATTATTAAATATGACAATTAGTATATATGTTAGAACTAGAATGTTGCTGTTATTGTAATATTTTATTTTGATATTATTTCAAACTTGGTTTGACAGTAAAAATTCTGTAAAAAACTTAGAGTTTGCATGAATAGCACAGACTCCCTATATATGCTTTACCTAGATTTACCAGTTGTTTACATTTTTCCCTTTTGCTTTATCTTTCTGGTTTTTTTTTTTTGAGGAAGATTAGCCCTGAGCTAATATTCTGTGCCAATCCTCCTCTTTTTGCTGAGGAAGACTGGCCCTGAGCTAACATCCATGCCCATCTTCCTCTACTTTATATGTGGGATGCCTACCACAGCATGGCTCGCCATGCAGTGCCATGTCCGCACCCTGGATCCAAACCCGCAAACCCCAGGCTGCCGAAGCGGAAAGTGTGCACTTAACCGCTGTGCCACCGGGCCGGCCCCATATCTTTCTGTTTTTATTTTTAACTCTCCTCTCTTCAAAATGATTTTTTCTAAACCATTTTAATGTAAATTGGATACTGTGCTTATTTACCCCTAAATAAATCAGTGTGTCTTTCTTGAGAATAAAGTTATTTTCTTACATAGCTATATTGTAGCTGTCAAACATGGATCTTATAAAGCTTCATTAGTTGTCTCAGTAAAATATTTATAGCTGTTTTACCTTGTTCAGGAGCAAATCCAGAGTATTATGAACATTAGTCATGTATTTTTAAACTTTTATCTAGAACATTTCCTTTTTTTTCTTAGTTTTTTTTTAATACTATAGGTTAATTATTTTGTAGAATGTCCCTAAATTTGGGTTTGTTTGATATTTTTCATAATTAGATTCATGTTATGCATTTTGGCATGCTTCTCACTGAAATGATATGGTACCCTCAAGTGCAATTTTTCAAAGGTACATACCATCCTCTCTACATACTGGGATATTTTAGGTTAAATTATTTGGTAAAGTTAATTTTCTTAAGGTCTCTCAATTGTAAAGTTATTCTTTCCTTTTGTGTTTAGTATGTATGTGTGAGGCATTATATTGAGACTATGGACATATTCTGTTCTTCTTCAAAGTTTCACCTACTTAGTTTTAAAATACATTCACGATTTTCTACCTCCATTACTGACTCTGCCTTTAAGCTAGAAGTTTACCGTAGGAAGAAGTATTCCCTTCTCTATATTTGTTTATGTTCTTATCTATTATTTATATCAGTTTTTTATTTAAATCAGATCAGACTCAGTAATTATTTTATTCAATAGTATAGACTATATTACTGCCATTATTTATTTTGATACTTTTTCAAATTGTCTCAATTTTGGCTAGCGAGAGTCCCTTCTAGTTGGCCACAATGTCTTTTTCAAAAGTCTGTATGACTCTTTAAGAACTTCCGAATTTTTCTAGCACAAAAAAGATGTTCTAGGCTCCTGTTGTACTTTTCCTATCCTTGCTCTGGATTCAGCTATTTATCCAAGTATCTCAGGTTTATTTTAGTAGAAAATAAGTATCTGGGCACCAAGTATGCTTACTTCCACTGGTTTTCATTACCCCTAAGCCCTCTCAGTTAACGGAGTTAGAACACACAGGCAATATATCCCCATACGTGTATCACAGATTTATTTCTGTATCCATTTGTTTATATCTCTGTATTTAAAACATGAATTTATAATGACAATTTTATTTCCAGTTAAACACCACAAAGTACATTTGGTACATTTATAAGTTGCTTTCTCATATGCTCAAGCCCAGAATGCACAGAAGTTTGTTTCACAGTTGCTAAAAGCGTATACTGACCAAGGGAAACATTCTAGCTGTTATGCCTATATTTTCCTTTAAGTCATTGAACATTTTTATATTAGTTGCTATAAAGTGCTTCTCTGCCTATTGCAATATCTGTGTCATTTTAATATTGGTATCTAGTGATTTATTTGCTCCTTGACTATGTCACATTTTAATTATTTTTGGCAAGCCTAGCAACTTTTTTGCCTTATGTTGGATACTATGAATAACACCTAATGGAAACTTTGCATTCATTTATGCTTTTCTGAAGGCTATATAATTTTGTTATGGAAGGGATTTAACATAGCTTGACTCATACTATAAACAACACCTCTCTGTGAAAAGCAGTAGAAAACACTGTTCGTTTCTTTATGCCTACTCGGATGCTTTCTATGAACTCACTAGAGTCATGAGTGCACATTGCTGAGTTCACTGATCAGCCAGGATTTAAGGTGAAGTTTATATGCACATTTTAGTGCTCAGTCTCTCTTAATTTCCAGTAATCTAATTGACATTAGGCCCATCTTTTAATCCTGTCCTCTGATTATTCAAGCTAAGAAGATTGATGTGCTGTCATGAATTTTAAAAAAAAGAAGCCACATTCTAAAATATCTCATGATGCAGTTCCAATTCTTAAGGCTCATTTACCATATAATCCTTCCCTTTCCAGTTACATTCCAATGCCTTCAGGGTGTGTGTGTGTATGTATTCTACATTTACCCACTCTTTAACAGTAGAAATTATTTTCAGACCAAGTTCTTTGTTAATGCCTTCCAGCCAAAGACCGCCAGAAACACACCCATGCTGAAAAAGTTTGGTTTATTACATGTTGTAGTCAGTGAGACTGCACTCTGTGGGAAAGTGTGGGATATCTTAGTTTTGGAGTTTTTAAGACATTATAGGACTTGGGCTTGTGTTGAGTGATTTTCAATAGGGTTTCGGGAAGTGCATCTTTGCTCTGAATTGGATGTTTTTAGGAAATGGAGGTAATTCTATGATTGGGTATCTTAATAATCTTAAATATGAAGAAGGTTGACTAGAGTGAAACTGACAGTGTAATTGGTAAGGAAGCAACAGTCACTCATCTTAGCTGAATGAGAGGGAAGTTTAGTAATTTTGCCGCTGGACAATGTTTATGTTTTGTTATTCTATGTTCAGACATAATTTGTGGAGCGGGCTTGTTTTTTTCTTGATCATCATGGTCACAGAGTGACTTGGCCTAAAGTTGGTGTTCTTGACATTGCCATGTTAGCACATAAGCACCATGATCTACCTATGAGTGCAAGTCAGCTTGCATCAACTCCAAGGCCTTGCTGTTAATACCAGACCTTCATCTGAATGTCAGGGGCTACTTTTCTCTTTTTCATTTCCCTCTTTTGTCCAAAGGCAGAAAAAGTCAGGCCATAGAAAAATTGCTCCAAGATTCCTAGATTTTTGTTATTGCTAAAGATTTACTGATTAGGAGGTTATTTAGAGAACATGGTATGTAGATGGGCTGGCATTAGTCTCCTCTTCCCTTTTGTTGTGGGATAATTTGTTGAATCCTCTGATGTAGCAATGGCTATGTGGTAGCATTTGAGACCTCAAACAGGATTCATGGAGCAGTTAAAAATTTTGTGGTATAACATCTGCTATAAGCAGACCCTCACATTAATCCATCAGACATAACTCTGAGGATATCCATTTTGTTAAAACATTGCGTATACCTTAAATGATGGACATAGTAGTAACTCCACAGTATATAATTTATTTACTTTTATTAATTAATGTGACTTAGGCCTGAAATCTTAATTTTAAAATTACCCAATTAAAAGGTAAATAGACATTAAATTTATGTTTAACAAATTTCTATGAGTTCAAATAATTTGAAGTGATGGATTTAAAGAGAGTTTTTGTTTTTATTCTTCATTAGATAAAATGCAGTTTCCTATCTAAAATGTATGTAGTTCAGTTTCTTTGCTACAGCGTAGTATACATGGGTCTTGCAAAAGAAAACTACTTTTTGAACACTTGTATGTGAAATGGATTAATCTTTTCTCTTTCTACCTCTTACGATTTTTTTAAAAATTTAATTTTTATGTTAAATACTTGAAAACACTACTGTTTTACCTTTATAAATTTTTGTTTAAAGTCCAAGTATAAACAAAGCACACTAAATATAGAGTATGTAAACTCCTGTTGAATTTTTTGATTGTCTTCATTTTGGTTGGTTTTATTTTATTTTTTTAATTTACGTAGACTATAATAATTGAATGTACCTTAGGTATACAACTTGATTAATATTTCCATCATGCAAAAACGTTCTTTCCAATCTCTGTCCCATACAACCTTATCTTGATGATTATAGATAAATGTAGTCTGTTCGAAAACTTCATGTAAATGGAATCCTACAATACGCAATTTTTTATGTTACATTTAATATACTTAGGATAATTTTTTGAGGTTCAAATAAATTGCTCTTATATTACTATTTTATTTTTAATTGTTGATTAATTCTGAATATCACGGAGAATTATATATACGCTACAATTAATACAATTAGTTTATCCATTAACTTATTGATTCTCAATTATGTTATGTATTGTTTTTGGCTATTATGAATAAGGCCGCTATAAACCTTCAAGGTCAGGTGAGATATACTTTCATTTATGTTATGTAGATAAATCATAGGAGTACAATTGCTGAGTTGTATGATAAGTTCATATTAACCTTTTTAAGGAACTACCGAACTGTTTTCCAAACTGGCTGTGCAGTTTTACATTTACACTGGTAGAATCCAAGTGTCTAGTTTCTCCAAAATGTGCTACTACTTGGTATTGTCAGTCTATTTCATTTTAGTCATTCTAGTTGTAACTTACTTTTGTTTTAATTTGAATTTATCTAATTAACAATTATTTTGAGCATTTTTCCAATGTTCATTTTTCCACATTTTCCAATGTGGGTATCTTCCTGTGTAGTGAATCTGTTCAAATTTTTTTCTATTGTATTTGCAATGGTTTAGTCTTCCTACCGTTGAGTTTTACCTTTGTATCTTTTTATTCTGAACTAATTGAGGATTCATGGGAAGCTGCAAAAATAGTAGAGAGAGAATAGAGAGGTCTCTTGTACCCTTCACCTGGTTTTCCCAAATGGTAACATTTTATATGACTTATATCATATATATCTTATCTGTAGAACAATATCAAAACCAGGAAATTGGCTCTGGTAAATTTACAAACTCTACCCCTCCTTGTTCATCAGTTTTACGTGCATTAGTGTGTGTGTCATATGTGTGTCTTGTGTGTATGTGTGTGTGTGGTGAATTCCCATCTTAACAATGTTGAGTTTTCAATTAATAAATACGGAATTTATATCTAAATTTATTTCAGTCTTCTTTAATTTTTTCTCATCCACATTTATTAGTTTTCAGCGTTCAAGTGTTGCATGTATTTTGTTAAATGTATTCCTAAACATTCTACTTTTGAAAATATTGTAAATAGAATGGCTTTCTAAATTTCATTTTCACATTGTTCTTTACTGACATATAATAATAATAATAATTCAAATAATATTTTATATTGATCTTTTATATTGTGTGATTTTCCTAAACTTTTTCTTTTTTTGCCATGAGTTTATTAGCATTTCTATGACCAGGATTGTGTCATCTGCAAATAATATCTGAATTATTTATTCTTTTCCAATTGGGATGTCTTTAATTTGTTTTTCTTGCTTGATTACACTGTGTACATATCCATTAAAATGTTGAAATACAAGTGTAGAAAGAAGAGACACTTGCTTACTCCCAATTTTATGGGAAAAATTCAGCTTTTCACCATTAAGTTTATTGTTAACTCTTTTGTTATTGTTAGGGTTTTTTGGATACTCTTTATCTGATTGAGAAAGTTCCCCTGCCTTCCTACTTTTTTGAGAGTTTTTAATCTTGAATGGTGATTGTATTTTTTCAAAGTCTTTTCATTTATCTATTGACATGATTCTATATTTTTTGTCCATTCTTCTATTCATATAGCATATTACATTATTTGTTTTTCAGATGTTAAACCGACTTTAGGTCATTTTTTTATTATCCACTCTGACAATGTCTGGCTTTTAATAGGTTGTTTAGACCATTACCAATAAAAGTGATTATTGATATAGTTGGACTCGTATCTTCTGTCTTCAAATGTAACAATATATAATATAGTAATAGTCCACCTTAATAACAGTGTACTACTTCATGTGTAGTGCAGGCGTATTATAAGAGTATCCCAATTCCTCTGTCCAGTCCCCTGCAACATCACTGTTATTCATTTTAATTATCATGTACTATAAATAGCCAATACGTTCTTTGTATTATTGCTTTAAGTAGACAGCTATCTTTTAGTTCAGTTAAGAATAAGAAAAATAAAACATTTTTCTTTTATTTATTCATTTTCTGATACTCTTCCTTTCTTAATGCAGATCCAGGTTTCTGAATCATGTCACTTTCCTCTGCCTCAAGACCTTCTTTTAACATTTCTTGCAAGACAGATCTGCTGGCAAAGGATTCTATTACTTCCTGTTTTTCTGAGAAAGATTATTTCTCCCTAAATTTTGAAGGATAATTTCACAGGACACAAAATTATGAGTTAGATTTTTTTCTTTCAACACTTAAAACTTTCTTCCACTTGCTTGTTAACTGCAAGTTTTTGATGAAAAGTCTACTGTAATTCTTATCCTTGTTCCTCTGTAAGTAAGATGTGAGCCCAAACTAGTTGCCTTCAAGATTTTCTCATCGGCTTTGGTTTTCCTCAGTTTGAACGTGATATTTTTGTGGGTGGTTTTTGTTTTGGTATTTATGCTGCCTAGTGTTCTCTGAGTTTCTTGCATTTGTGGTTTCATGTATGTCAATAATTTTGGAAAAATCTTGGCCATTGTTTTTTCAAATATTTCTTCTTTCCCATTCTATTTCTTCTTCTTCTTCTTCATTTCTTATTATAAGTACATTACACTTTTTGATATTGTCCTATAGTTCTTGGATTTTCTATTTTGTTTTTTTTCTGCTATTTTTTATCATGATGTTTCAGTTTGAGAAGAAGTTTCTACTGACCTATCACTGATTTCATTAAGTCTTTCTTCTGCTGTTTTGATTGAGTTTTATTGATGGGCCCTTGGAAGGCATCCTTCATTTCTGTCACTTTTTTTGCTATCATTTCCTTTTGACTCCTATAGTTAATTCTTACAGTGTCCATATCTTTGATGATATTTTCTCTCTGGTCTTTCATGTTGTCAACTTTTGCCTTTAGAGCTTTTAAGATATTAATCATAGTTATTTTAAATTTCGTATCTAACAATCTCAACGTCTGTTTTATATTTGATTTGGTTCTGATGCTTGCTTTGTCTCTTTAGACTGTGTTTTTTTCTTGCCTTTTCACAAGTCTTGTACTTTTTTTTGTTGAAAGTTGAGCATGTTAATTTGGGTAATAGGCACTGAGGTAAATACGCCTTAACTGTGAGGATTTATGTTAATCTTTTTAGGGGCTGTGTCTAATGTTTGTTGTAGTTATAAGTACCAGAATCTTCAAATTTCTCTAGTAGGGTAGTTTCCTCCTCCTCTCTTAGAATTGAGGCTTCCTTTTGTTCTGCCCCTCAGAGGGAGTATGTGTCTTGCAGTTTTTCCAGATGTAATCCACTTTTATTGTTACAGGAGACTTGTTAGTATAGTGGTAGGGTGTGGGCAGGGGACCTTCTCTTGTTTTCATATAAGCCTCGGTCTTTAAATGTGCCTGTATCTCAAAGGAGTGGCTTTCAGAAGTGTTTCTGTCACTCTTAGGTATACAGCTTCCCCTCCCATGGTCACATCCTCTAGTCCCTGCCACAGCTACAGCATTCCCAACTATTTTCTTAGAAATTTCAGTATTATTGATTATGACTTTATTTATTATTTTTTCTTAGGTAAGACAGGAAGAGTGGAGTTGGCTAGAGTGGAATGGAATTCCCTTTCCCCAGCTAGGGATAATGTTTCCAAATTGCCCTCTGATAAAGTCCTTCCACCTGCAGATTAAGCCTTTGTGATGAAGAAGGGTCTGGGAAGGTTTTACAATGGTTACTCTTTTCTTTTCCCTGCAAGGTCTATATGGAGAGTTCCTGGAGAAAAGGCATGTAAAAATATGGTGGTGCCTTATGACTGTGCTCCCTGGGAGCTTCTCATTCTCACATTAGTCCCCACTAGGTCTCCAGCAATTTGTCAAAATCAGTATATATATTCCTACAGGCTTATGTAGTTCAGCAATTTCTGCTCCAGGTACACAAATTGCAGGTGCTGTAATTATTTTTTCTCCATGTACTTAGCTTTCCAGATTTATGTAGGTGGTTTTCTCTATAACCTCAGTTCTCTGATGGGTACAAGAAAAGTCACCGATTTCAGTTTGTTCAGCTTTTTCTTGTAATAACAGGAGACATGACTTCCAAACTCTTTTTGTAGCTGTTGTACAAAATTTTAAAGAACTTTAAGATAAAAATCACTTAGCTAAAAAGTAATTACTATGTTTTAAAGGGATATTTTACTCATTTTGTGATATATTTATAGAAGTGCAAACTCCAGAATTCAGAATCCCTTTAAATTTCCCTTTGTGCCAATTTGGAATCAATCCTGACTTCTGATCCCAGCCACAAGCAACCAGGGACTTGTCTTTTATCTTCATGCATTTGCCTTTTCTGGAAATTTTGTATAAGAAAAATCATACAATATGTAGTCTTTTTGTCTGGTTCTTTTAGTTATAATGTTTTTGAGTCATCCATTTTGTAGCATATATCAGGAGTTCATAACTTTTTATTGCTGAATAATATTATATGGTATGGATATAACATTTTGTTTATCATTCACCAGTTGATAGGCATTTAGAATGCTTCTGGTTTGGGGCTATTAAGAATAATGCTGCTGTGAACATTCTTGTGCATATTTTGTTTTGTAAAGCCATATATTTGTTTCTCGTGGGATACAACAAGTGATAAAGGTATAAGTCTTTGTGTTGATATACATTTTTTTTCATTTCACTTGGATGTACACTTAGCAGTGGAATTGCTGGGTCATATGGAAAGTGTATGTTTAACACTTTAAACATATCCAAATATTTTCCAGAGTGACTGTGACATTGTACATTTCTATCAACAGCGTATGGGAGTTCTAGCTTCTCTACATCCTCAGCAACATTTGGTATTGTCAGGACTTTTGGTTTTCTTGCTTTTTGCTTTTTGCCATTCTGAAGCATCTCATTCTGGTTTTAATTTGCGTTTACCTATTGATTTATGAAATGACCACTCTTTTATGTGAGTATTAGGTATTTGCATGTTGTCTTTGGTGAAATGTCTTGACAAATCCATAGCCCAGTTTTAAATTGGGTTTTGTTGATATTATTGAATTGTAAAAGTAGTTTACATATTCAGAATATAATCTTTATAAGATATATGAATTGTAAATATTTTCTCTCAGGCTATCTTTTGTCTTTCTTTCTTATGACATCTTTTGAAGGGCAAAAGGTTTCAATTTTGATGAAGCCCAGTTCATGTATTTTTTACAGATCATGGTACAGATCCATATAGTATCTAGGAGATCTTTGCCTCATTGCATAAAAGTTATGAAATAGAAATGTTTGTCATGTTCCTGATTGAAGGGTGATAGCATTCAATCTTTCAACAGTAATCATAGTGCCACTAGTAGATTACACATATAGCTCTCTCAGTTTGAGGAAGTTCCTTTCTATTCCTATTTAGATGAGAATGTTCATCATGAATCAGTGCTGAATTTTATGAAATGCTTATTCTGCATTCTTTGAGATGATTATGTGTTTCCCCCCCTATATTCTATGAAATGGCTCTTAGATATGAACCCAGTCTTGCATTCCTGAGTAAATCCCACTTAGTCATGGTGTATAAATTACTTTTATATAGTTCTAGATTTGATTTGCTGATTTTTTGTCAAGGATTTTTTTGCCTATGTTCATTATATTGTGATATCTTTGCTTGGCTCTGATATCAGGATAATATTTGCCTCATAGAATGAGTTGGACAGTGTTTTATCCTTATCATTTTCTATAAAAGCTTGTGTAGAATTAATATTATATTTTCTTTATATATTTCATGGAATTCACCGTGGAATTCATTTGGCCTTTGGTTTTTCTTTGTGATAGCTCTGTTTATGAATTGGAAAACACATTTAGATTTAGGCAAATTTAAAGTTTCCTCCAGTGTTGCCTCCCATCAGTCTTTCTCAAGTATCCTGGCACATGCATGTAGCCTTCCAGTCAGCCAAGGATGTGGTGTAAAAAGAGCTCATCACCACCCTTTATGGAGCTGTCATTTCCAGGATCATGCCTTTAATTTCTGACTGGTCTGTCACTAACCACAAATGGGACCTCACCCTTAGGCTAACAGTGCTACTGGTTTTAGATTCATTCCCTACCAACTTTGCTACTTTTATTCAAAGTGATGCTGGATGAGTTTTTTTTTTCTCTCTGCACCAAATCACAAGTGACCCCTCTGTGGCCAGCCCCAGTGGCCTAGTGGTTAAAGTTCAGTATGCTCCATTTCACTGTACAAGGTTCAGTTTCCAGGCATAGAACCACACCACTCATCTGTCAGTGGCCATGCTGTGGAGGTGGCCCATATAAAAAAAAACAAAAAAAAAGAAAAGGAAAATTTCCAACAGACGTTAGCTCAGGGAAAATCTTCCCTAGCAAAAAAAAAAAAAAAAAAAAAAAAGAATGACCCTTCTGGCATTGAATTTATTGGTTTTCATGGCCAGCCCTGCCCTAGTAAAATGACAGCCCCAGCTGACCTGGGAGAGGGCAAGGGAACAGACTCAGGCAAAAAGACTACAGCCTCTCACTATTCTTATTTGATTTTATAGCATCTGTTCATAAATGCTTTTCAATTTATTGTTTACTTTGATCCGTTTTCCTAGCGCTGGAATGGTTGTTTTGACAAATTTGCTCAGTTTTATACTTGTTTTGGGGGAAGATGATTTAATTGTATCTTCTCTCTCTCATAGCCTCCTCATTCAGATTTATCTATGCCATTTTATTTATTTTGTGTCTGATTTATCACAAAATCTAGCAGTGACCCAAGATAAACACTCTCATCTAACTAGGAATACAAACAACTTCTCCAATCTGATAGCTATATGTATTTTGTACTTCTACAAGTTTACATCTAAGATAAATTCCTTTCAATGGGAAGAACTCAGTTTACATTTTCTTTAGTCCAGGACTGCTGGTGACAAGTTTTCCTAATTATTGTCTGAAAACACCATAGTTCATTTCAAAAGACATTTTCTCTGCAGAGAGAATGGAAAGGCAGTAGTTAGTTTGATTTACCTTTGAATCTGTCATTCAGTAATCTTTTGGTTTCCATTGTTTCTGTTGGAAAGTGAATCTTAGGTTGTATTATTGATCTTTGCTGTTAATCCTTTTTCATTTTCTGGTTAATTTCATGATTTTTTTTTCTGTGGTTTACAGCAGTATCATTATGATGTATCTTAGTGATTTTATTTTAATATTTGTTGCATATAATGCTTGAGTATGGGTCTCATTGTCCTGTCAGTTTGGGACCCATAATGATGAAAGTAGGCATTATGTTTGAAAAACTGAAAAGGAAATCCAATAAGACTGGTAATTAGATACACTTTATTAAATTTTTAGGATTGAATAAGCTTGAAATTGATTATGTTTAAGAATCAGGGGCCAGCCCGATGGCGTAGCGGTTGGGTGCATGCCTTCTGCTTCTGAGGCCTGGGATCTGCTGGTTCGGATCCAGGTGCTGACGTGGCATCCCTTGTCAAGCCATGCTGTGGTAGGCATCCCAGATATAAAGTAGAGGAAGATGGGCACAGATGTTAGATCAGGACAAGTCTTCCTCAGCAAAGGGAGGAGAATTGGCAGCAGATGTTGGCTCAGGGCTGATCTTCCTCAAAAAACAAAACAAAGAATCAAGAAAAGAATGAAGAAATATTTACAAAAAAGTGATCAGGCTAGCTAGCAAGTAGTTCATAATTATTAAAATGTTCAGTTATTATTAACATTGCAGGCAAGGCCCTTTTTTTTGGTGTTTCACAATTACATAAATCTTTTTGCAAACTTTCAATGCTTTAAATATTTTTGCTTTAGAAATGATATTCTCTGTATTGAAAACTAATGATTTTCATTTATTGGTAAATTATAGGGATCTTCAATGTGGAAAATTAATATGTAAGTATCACAAAGAATTTCTAGTTAGTGTTCCAAATGCCAGTACTATTTACACCAATGTACAGGGAGACATCTGCATCGCATTGGAGTTTCCACACGATTATAAAGAGAGCCCAAAGATGTGGGTAAAAGATGGAACTACTTGTGGCAAAAATAAGGTATGTAGTCTTTTATTCCCAAATAACTTCCTAACATTTTATATTCTATTTTTAAAACGCATATTTGGTTTTTCCTTATAATTTAAGTGCACATTTGATTTCAAAAGTAGAACATTTTGAAAATAAGAAAAAGTTTAAGGAGAAAAAAATGTAATCTACGTTCATGCATAGATGATATCACTAGAATATTTCATTGGCTATTTAGGACATTTTTGTGGAAATTATGTATATTCACTGAATTGAGAATCATACTGTTAATTCACTGTATTTTACTAAATTATCTTGTATTACACAGATAGTACTTTTAATGTCATGAATTATCTTTCAATATAATTACTTTAGAAAAGCTGTTAAAATAATATATGCCCATTTTAGCAATCAAAATAATAAAGAACGCACAGTGTAAAGCAAAAATCAATCAAGGACACATATCTGAGATGTAACTACTTTTTCCATTTTCATGAGCCTTACAAGAACTCTTTATTTATATACATATATACACAAATATTGAATACTTATCTAGCCATATTAACTGTAAATTTTTCCAAAAATAATCCATCCTCTTATCTGATATTACTCTTTTATCATTCCATGTAGTACATATGAATATGTATCAACATTTTCTGTCTTAGATTTTTTCCTCTGTGAAATATATACTACTTATGTATACATACATAAATTCACAACAAAGCTCAAGCTCAAATTATTCTCATGTCCAAATTTTAAATTATAAAACATCTTTGGTCTAATAAGAAATAAATCATTTATTTAAATCACTTATTGAAGAACTGAGGGAAAGGTAAACTATAACTGACTTGAAAGCAGAAGATGTCATTTTGTGAAAGAGGAGTAAAAATTCCATGTTTTGGTTGTAACCAGGTATAAATGAAATCTCACAATTTTTTACATCTTAATTGTATATCATTATAAATGTATACATATTTAAAATATATTATTTTTATCTGATAATTATGGAGACATTTGCCTTACATATTGAAGCCCTAATTCAGCCTAATTTTACTAACATTCAGTTAGAAAATTGAGAAGTAAAAAGGGATACAAAAGAAAAATTGTCAGCATTCTCAAATAAAAATTCAGTCATTTTAAAACTTTTATAATTTTGCTTTCCTGAAATTTACTTTGCAAAATATTTCCCAAATTATTGCCTAAACTCTTTAATTTTTAGCTCTCTGTTATTTCTAAACAATCTAACATCTAGTCTGTATGAGTTAGGAATTGCACAAGAAACAAGAACCACCAAGTATGGCCTAAACAGTTTATGGTTTATTTTTCCTCACCATGTGAAAAAATTGAGGAGATTGCCCATCCAGAGAAATGTGGGCTTCTACCAAGGCATCAACGATCATGACTCAGTCTAGTTTTCAGCAATAGGTCCTCTACAGTGATACTCTTTCTTATGCTTTCGAGATGGTTTATGGAACTCCAACTATCCCACAGTTCAAGGATTATTGGAAAGAGCTAAGGGAAAAAAAGGGTGCATGCCATATTTATTCACCGCCGTTAGTGAACAGGGATATTTGGCAGTCACCACTGTGCTAAAGTATTCATAACCAAGGTGATGCTTCATCAAATAGTCATCTACTTCAGCAGCTTTAAAACATGCTACTGTTCAACATTAAAAAAGCAATTCAGAGGACCAGCCCCATGGCCTAATGGTTAAGTTTGGCATGCTTCACTTCAGTGGCCCGGGTTTGTGAGTTCAGATCCTGGGCGCAGACCTATATCACTTATCAGCCATGCTGTGACAGCGACCCACATATGAAATAAAGGAATATTGGCACAGATGTTAGCTCAGGGAGAATCTTCCTCAGCAAAAGAAAAAAAAGCAATACATAATGATGTTGGAGATGTTGCTCTTCCAAGGTAGGGAGGTAGAGGGGCTGGGTAGAGATTTTGAGAAGTGGTCACAAAACTTTGGCTTCATATAAATCATATATTTCTATTAGAAAAAGATGATCAAGCTACACGTGTATTAGTGCTCTAAGAATTTTTATGTATTCTGCAAATTAGACTGCCAATGTTTTTTAAATACTTTATATATAAATATTCATTTGGATTAGGATAAACACGTTATCACAAGGCATTTCAAAATTCCTTTTGTCGACATAGAAATAGCAAGAGTTATTGGATCCTATACATAATTGTTTCAATTCTCAGAGATTAGTGACTAAGTATAAACAAATAATTGTACAAATTACCAACTACTTGTACATAGTTAATCCTAAAAGGAATCTAACAAGAATTTTCTAAGATCTGTATTTAAAAATCTTGATGTTGAAATTCAAGTGGAAATTATAAGCATAAAACCTGATTTAAAAATGTTTTGTCAAAATAAATAAGCACAGATCCTCATTAAAATATTTCAGGGGGCTGGCCCAGTGGCTTAGTGGTTAAGTTTGCGCACTCAACTTTGACAGCCCAGGGTTTGCTGGTTCGGACCCCGGGTACAGACTTATGCACCGCTCATCAAGCCAAGCTGTGGCAGGTGTCCCACATATAAAATAGAGGAAGATGGGCACAGATGTTAGCTCAGGGCCAATCTTCCTTAGCAAAAAGAAGGAGGATGGGGGGCAGATGTTGGCTCAGGGCTAATCTTCCTCAAAAAAAGAATATTTCAGGAAGATGAGAGTAGGAAATATCAATGCGTGATTCTGAGGGAGCAACTGAAGGAGTCATAAAGGGATATGATGGAAACAAGAAATCCCAGACAGCTGCCATAATTCTCAATGTCTAGCATCTTCACTATGGCTAACCACAAGGGAACACGTGAGGAATGTGACATCACCACTGAAAACAGAAATGATGATAATTATGAACACTCCAACTCTTTGGTTTTATACTTTTTTCCTTGAGTAAAAAATGTAGAAGATTACGATATGAAAAGATGTCTCAATGTGCGTAGGGTAGTATTTATTTGCTTCATCTTCCAGAATGGAAAAGAGAAACTGGTTTCAAGTTGCTAAAACATGAACAATTTGTGTGGTTATATAAAAGAATAAAACCCTGAAGATATACATAAATCAGTATATCACACTATTGATGGAAATGAAGTAGAGGCTTGGGAGTGACTTTGCTAAATAGAAACTCAGTCATAATCAATTTTAATTTTCAAATGTGTACAACATTTAAAACTGTGTTCCTTAAGGTTGCCCCTTTATTTCTTATTTAAAAATTTTTTATTATTAATTAATGTATTTCAAATTGTTTCAAAAAATTTCTGTCTAGATTGATTTGACTTAACTTGTGTTTTATTCACATTTAATCTCTTTATTGTATTAAATAAATTTTATGCTTCCCTTTATGCTGTCAACCAAAGAAAATAATTCAGTTTGCTCAGACAGTATATTCCTCATTTACTAAAGAATTGAATATACTATTTTTTAGGGTGCCCTTGGCTCATATGGATAACAGTATATACCATAGTCATAACATGAGTTTAGTGATTTTACCTCTTTTCCAAGTGTCTAAAGCACTGAATATGAAATACATACTATTTTTTGTGGTAAAATATGCATAACATAAAATTTACCACTTTAACTGTTGTTAAGTGTACAGTTCAGGGAGATGAGTACATTCACATTATTGTGCAACCATCATCACTATCCATTTCTAGAAAATTTTCATCATCCCAAAGTGAGACTCTGTAAACTATAAACTATAACTCCCCAAGGACACCTCTTCACAGTCCCTGGTAATCACTATTCTACTGTCTGTCTTTATGAATTTAAATATTCTAGATACCTCATACAGGTAGAATCATACAATATTTGTCCCTTTGAGTCTGGCTTATTTCACCTGGCATAATGTTTTCACATTCATCCATGTTGTTGCCTGTATCAAAGTTTCATTCTTTTTTAAGGCTGAATAATATTCCATTGCATGTTTATACTATATGTTGTTTATCCATGCATCCATCAATGGAAATTTGATTTGTTTCAACATTTGGCTATTGTAAATAATGCTGCTATCATCATTGGTGTACAAATGTCTGTTAAAATCCCTGCTTTCAGTTGTCTTGCTTATATACCTAGAGGTAGAATTACTGGATCGTATGGTAATTCGGTTTAATTTTTTGAGGAACTTTCGTACTGTTTACCACTACTTTACATTCTTTTTTTTTTTTCCACTCTACAGAGTTTATTAAAGAGACAAGCATTAACAACAGGCACTCCTATAGCCTATTCTGTTAGCTTTCTAAAGCCCCAGTGCTCAAGCAGATGCTCCATCTTCTAGACTAAGAGGCAGGAACTGGTACCTGTAGGGTCTGCATTAGGGTCCTGATCCAGGATCAGTGTACATAGCATTGCCCAGGAATTAAACCTTGGGCGCCTTTCCCAGGCATAGAGGCTATAGACCTAGGTAGATTTTTTTTTTAAATTATTATTTTTTTTTATTGAGTTACTGATAGGTTACGATCTTGTGAAATTTCAATTGTACATTAATGTTTGTCAGTCATGTTGTAGGTGCACCACTTCACCCTTTGTGCCCACCCCCCACCCCACCTTTCCCCTGGTATCCACTAAACTGTTGTTGGTCCATAGTTTTAAATTCCTCATATGAGTGGAGTCATACACAGATTATATTTCTCTCGCTGGCTTATTTCACTTAACATAATTCTCTCAAGGTCCATCCATGTTATTGCAAATGGAATGATTTTGTTCTGTTTTGCAGCTGAGTAGTATTCCATTGTATATATGTACCACATCTTCTTTATCCATTCGTCTGTTGATGGGCACTTAGGTTGCTTCCACATTTTGGCTATTGTAAACAGTGCTGCAATGAACATTGGGGTGCACAGGACTTTTGGGATTGCTGACTTCAGGCTCTTTGGATAAATACCCAGTAGTGGGATGGCTGGATCGTATGGTAGTTCTATTTTTAGTTTTTTGAGGAATCTCCATACTGTTTTCCATAGTGGCTGCACCAGTTTGCATTCCCACCAGCAGTGTATGAGGGTTCCTTTTTCTCCGCAACCTCTCCAACATTTGTTGCTATTAGTTTTAGATATTTTTGTCATTCTAATGGGTGTGTAAGGTGATATCTTAGTGTAGTTTTGATTTGCATTTCCCTGATGATCAGCGATGATGAGCATCTTTTCATGTGCCTATTGGCCATCAGTATATCTTCTTTGGAGAAATGTCTGTTCATGTCTCCAGCCCATTTTTTGATTGGGTTGTTTGATGTTTTGTGGTTGAGTTGCGAGAGTTCTTTATATATTATGGATATTAAGCCTTTGTCAGATATATGACTTGCAAATATTTTTTCCCAGATAGTGGGTTGTTTTTGTTTCAATCCTGTTTTCATTTGCCTTGAAGAAGCTCTTTAATCTGATGAAGTCCCCTTTGTTTATTCTTTCTATTGATTCCCTTCTCTGAGAAGGCATGGTGTCCGAAAAGATCCTTTTAATACTGATGCCAAAGAGTGTACTGCCTACGTTTTCTTCCAGAAGCCTTATGGTTTCAGGTCTCACCTTTAGGTCTTTGATCATTTAGAGTTTATTTTTGTGAATGGTGAAAAAGAATGGTCAATTTTCATTCTTTTACATGTGGATTTCCAGTTTTCCCAGCACCATTTGTTGAAAAGACTTTCTTTTCTCCATTGTATGCCCTGAGCTCCTTTGTCGAAGATAAGCTGTCCATAGATGTGTGGTTTTATTTCTGGGCTTTCAATTCTGTTCCATTGATCTGTGCACTTGTTTTTGTACCAGTACCATGCTGTTTTGATTACTGTAGCTTTGTAGTATGTTTTGAAGTCAGGGATTGTGATGCCTTCCGTTTTGTTCTTTTTTCTCAGGATTGCTTTAGAAATTCGGGGTCTTTTGTTGCCCCATATGAATTTTAGGATTCTTTGTTCTAATTCTGTAAAGAATGTCATTGGGATTCTGATTGGGATGGCGTGGAATCTGTAGATTGCTTTAGGTAGAATGGACATTTTAACTATGTTTATTCTTCCAATCCATGTACATGGAATGTCTTTCCATCTCCTTATGTCGTCATCCAATTCTCTCAGAAAGGCCTTGTAATTTTCATTATATAGGTCCTTCACTTCCTTAGTTAAATTTACCCCAAGGTTTTTTATTCTTTTTGTTGCGATTGTGAATGGTATTGTATTCTTGAGTTCTTTTTCTGTTGGTTCATTACTGGAGTATAGAAATGCTACTGATTTATGCAAATTGATTTTATACCCTGCAACTTTGCTGTAGTTGTTGATTACTTCTAACAGTTTTCCAGTGGATTCTTTGGGGTTTTCTATATATAAGATTATGTCGTCTGCAAACAGCGAGAGTTTCACTTCTTCCCTCCCTATTTGGATTCCTTTTATTCCTTTTCCTTGCCTGATTGCTCTGGCCAGGACCTCCAGTACTATGTTAAATAAGAGTGGTGATAGAGGGCATCCTTGTCTCGTTCCTGTTTTCAGGGGGATGGTGTTCAGTTTTTGCCCATTGAGTATGATGTTGGCTATGGGTTTGTCGTATATGGCCTTTATTATGTTGAGGTAGTTTCCTTCTATGCCCATTTTATTCAGAGTTTTTATCATAAATGGCTGTTGGGTCTTGTCAAATGCCTTCTCTGCATCTATTGAGATGATCATGTGGGTTTTATTCCTCAGTTTGTTGATGTGGTGTATCACGTTGATTGATTTGCGGATGTTGAACCATCCCTGTGTCCCTGCTATGAATCCCACCTGATCCTGATGTATGATTCTTTTGATGAATTGCTGAATTCTGGTTGCCAAAATTTTGTTTAGAATTTTTGCATCAATGTTCATCAGTGATATTGGCCTGTAGTTCTCTTTTTTTGTGGTGTCCTTGTCAGGTTTTGGTATCAGCGTGATGTTGGCCTCATAGAATGTGTTAGGAAGTGTTCCATCTTCCCTAATTTTTTGGAATAGCCTGAAAAGGATAGGTATTAAATCCTCTCTGAAAGTTTGGTAGAATTCCCCAGGAAAGCCATCTGGTCCTGGGATTTTATTCTTTGGGCTGTTTTTGATTGCTGTTTCAATCTCTTTCCTTGTGATTGGTCTGTTCAAATTGTCTGCCTCTTCTTGAGTGAGCTTTGGGAGATTGTAGGAGTCCAAGAATTTATCCATTTCCTCTAGGTTGTCCATTCTGTTGGCATATAGTTTTTTGTAGTATTCTCTTATAATCTGTTGTATTTCTGCAGAGTCTGTTGTTATTTCTCCTCGCTCATTTCTGATTTTGTTTATTTGAGCTTTCTCCCTTTTTTTCTTTGTAAGTCTGGCTAATGGTTTGTCAATTTTATTTATCTTCTCAAAAAACCAGCTCTTTGTCTCATTGACCCTTTCTACTGCCTTTTTCATTTCAATAGTATTTATTTCTGCTGTGATTTTTATTATTTCTCTCCTTCTGCTGACTTTGGGCTTCATTTGTTCTTTTTTCTCTAGTTCAGTTAGGTGTGCTTTAAGGTTGCTTATTTGGGATTTTTCTTGTTTGTTAAGATGTGCCTGTATTGTGATGAATTTTCCTCTTAATACAGCTTTTGCTGTATCCCATATGAGTTGGTATGGCATGCTATCATTTTCATTTGTTTCCAGGTATTTTTTTATTTCTTCTTTAATTTCTTCAATGATCCATTGCTTGTTCAGTAGTGTGTTGTTTAGTCTCCACATCTTTGTGCCTTTCTCCGCTTTTTTCTTGTAATTAATTTCTAGCCTTATAGCACTATGATCTGAGAAGATGCTTGTTATTATTTCAATTTTTTTAAATTTGTAGATGCTTGCCTTGTTTCCCAACATATGGTCTATCCTAGAGAATGTTCCATGTGCACTTGAGAAGAATGTGTATTCAGCTCCTTCAGGGTGGAGTGATCTATATATGTCTATTAAGTCCAATTGTTTTAGTTTTTCATTCAGCTCCACTATTTCCTTGTTGATTTTCTGTCTGGATGATCTGTCCATTGATGTGAGTGGGGTGTTGAGGTCCCCTACTATTATTGTGTTGTTTTTACCATCTTCCTTTAGGTCTGTTAATAGTTGCTTTATGAATCTTGGTGCTCCTGTGTTGGGTGCATAGATATTTATAAGCGTTATTTCTTCTTGATGAAGTGTCCCTTTGATCATTATATATTGTCCCTCTGTGTCTCTCTTTACCTGTCTTATTTTGAAATCCACTTGGTCTGATATGAGAATTGCAACACCTGCCTTTTTTTCCTTGCTATTTGCTTGAAGTATTGTCCTCCACCCCTTCACCCTGAGTCTGTGTTTGTCCTTGGGGCTGAGGTGTGTTTCCTGGAGGCAACAAATTGTTGGATCTTGTTCTTTAATCCATTTTGCCGCTCTGTGTCTTTTTATTGGAGAGTTCAATCCGTTCACATTGAGAGTGATTATTGATGCATGTGGACTTAATGCTGTCAATCTGTCGCTCATTATCTTGTTTTTCTGTGTTTCTTTTCCTGTGTGCTTTAGACTACCCATTTAATACTGCAATTTCTTATGCTGGGTTTCTTAGATTTTTCGCTATCTATGATTTGTGACTCTGTTCTGTACTTTATTTTAGTGTCTACCTTGAAGTTTGTATTTAGAATCTCGTGTATAATATAGTCTATTCTCTGGTGGTCTCTTACTTACCCGACCAATACTGATTTAGACCCTTTGCTCTTCCCCTCCTAAATAATTATTTTCATTTTTTATTCCAACTCGTCTTATTAATTTGTAGTTAGAGTGCTAAGATCGTCCTTGTTTTGGTAGTTTCCTTATTTTTACCCTAATGCTATAGTTGAATATTTGCTATCCTGTTCTGGTTCTATCCATCGGTCTCCCTAGTCTGTGGATTGTGTCCCCTTTCTCCCTTTTTTCTTTTTTCAAGTATGAGAGCCTTCTTGAGGATTTCTTGTAATGGAGGGCTTTTAGTTACAAATTCCCTTAACTTTTGTTTGTCTGGAAAAGATTTAATTTCTCCCTCATATCTGAAGGAAATTCTTGCTGGATAGAGTATTCTTGGCTGAAGATTTTTATCCTTTAAAGCTTTGAATGTGTCACTCCATTCTCTCCTAGCTTGTAGGGTTTCTGTAGAGAAATCCGCTGACAGTCTGATAGGGGCTCCTTTATAGGTTATTCTCTTTTTTTTCCTTACTTCCCTGAGTATTCTTTCCTTATCATTCCTATTTGCCAACTTTACTATTATGTGCCTTGCGGTGGGTCTTTTTACATTGACAAATCTAGGAGATCTAAAACCCTCCTCTACACACATTTCTCCGCTGAACCCTAGATTTGGGAAGTTCTCTTCAATAATTTCGTTAAGCACACTTTCTGCTCCATTTTCCTTTTCCATATTCTTGGGAATTCCTATGATCCTTATGTTCTTACTCCTCATTGAATCCATTATCTCTCGGAGATTTTCCTCATTTTTTAAAATTCTTAGTTCTCTTTCTTCCTCTGTCTGGCGCCATTCAGCCTGTCTGTCCTCGATTATGCTGATTTGCTCCTCTATGTTGTCTATACAGGCATTCAGGGAATCCATATTCTGTTTTATCTGGTCCATTGTGTTTTTCATCTCAAGTAATTCTGTTTGATTCTTCTTTATGATTTCAATCTCTTTTGTGAAGTAACTCCAGAACTCGGCTTGTTTCTCTATCTTTCTCTCTACCTCATTGAGTTTTTTGATTATAGCTGCTCTGAATTCATTATCACTTAGTTTACCTACTTCCAAGTCCTCAGGACTTAATTCTGTGTTTTTATTGTTTTCCTTCTGGTCTGGGGCTTTTATAAATTGCTGAATGGTAGAGGAGCGGTTTTTTCTCATGGTGGTAGAATTCAGTTGCAGTTACAGCCTGTTGCCACTAGGTGGGGGTTGAGAGCGGCGTGTTAGCTCTCCGCCTTGGGGCAAGATGGCTGCGCCCACTGGCTTTGCTGGGGGGGAGGGGCTGTTACTCACACGCGCCGGTCTGGATTCAGATCAGTTATGTTCTCTGGTCTCCCAAGGCCCTTGATTCATAGGGTCCCCGTGGACGGAAGCTTTCCCCCCGTCAGCGGGTCTCCACTGAACCAGCGGCAGGAGTCCTGGATGATCCCCCGGTCGCGGGGCCCTTCCCCCGCTCCTTCCCGACCCGCGCCACAGCGAGCGCAGACTCTAGGGGAGGGAGCGATGTCCTCTCCTACCGTTCCAGCGCTTCCAAAGGGGTAAAGCTAGGTTTATGATCTCCGCCTTCTTGGTATTGTAGGTCTCTAATGAGCTGGCATTATGTTTATTCTCTGAAATTCAGTTCTTCCAATCTTTTGTTGTATTTTGGAGGGGAGAGAATCCCAGGTCAGCTCACCCTGCCATTTTGCTCTGCCTGCACTCTACATTCTTATCATCAATGCATAAATGTTACAGTTTCTCCACATCCTCACCAAAATTTGTTCTTTTCCATTCTTTCATAATAGCCATTCTAATGGCTGTGAAGTGGTTCCTCATTATCATTTTGAATTTTACTTCTCTGATGATTAGTGATATTGAACACATCTCCATATGCTTACTAGAAATTTGCATATCTTCTTTGGAGAAACGTCTATTCACATCCTTTGCCCAATTAAAAAAATTTTTTTTCTGTAAACTAGTTATTTTTTAAAAATTTTTATTGAGTTAATGATAGGTTACAATCTTGTGAAATTTTAGTTGTACATTATTGTTTGTCAGTCATGTTATAGATGCACCCCTTCACCCTTTGTGTCCACCCCCTACCCCACCATTCCCCTGGTTGTCACTAATCTGTTCTCTTTGTCTACATTTTTAAATTCCTAATATGAGTGAAGTCATACAGAGATTGTCCTTCCCTATCTGGCTTATTTCACTTAAGATAATTCCCTCAAGGTCCATCCATGTTGTTTCGAATGGGACGATTTTGTTGTTTTTTACAGCTGAGTAGTATTCCATTGTATATATATACCATATCTTCTTTATCCAGTCATTTGTTGATAGGCATTTAGGTTGCTTCCACATTTTGGCTATTGTAAATAATGTTTCAATGAACATTGGGGTTCATGGGGCTTTTGGAATTGCTGACTTCAAGCTCTTTGGATAGATACCCAGTAGTGGGATAGCTGGGTCGTATGGTAGTTCTATTTTTAATTTTTTGAGGAATCTCCATACTGTTTTCCATAGTGGCTGCACCAGTTTGCACTCCCAGCAGCAGTGTATGAGGGCTCCTTTTTCTCCACAACATCTTGAACATTTGTTACTATTAGTTTTAGTTATTTTTGTCATTCTAATGGGTGTAAGGTGATATCTTAGTGTAGTTTTGATTTGCATTTCCCTGATGATCAGCGATGATGAATATTTTTTCACGTGCCTATTGGCCATTCGTATATCTTCTTTGGAGAAATGTCTCTTCATGTCTCCTGCCCGTTTTTTGATTGGGTTGTTTGATTTTTTGTTGCTGAGTTGTGTGAGTTCTTTATATATTATGGATATTAAGCCTTTGCCAGATGTATGACGTGCAAATATTTTTTCCCAGTTTGTGGGTTGTTTTTTTGTTTCAATCCTGTTTTCATTTGCCTTGAAGAAGCTCTTTAGTCTGATGAAGTCCCATTTGTTTATTCTTTCTATTGTTTCCCTTGTCTGAGAAGACATGGTGTCCGAAAAGATCCTTTTAATACTGATGTCAAAGAATGTGCTGCCTACATTTTCTTCTAGAACCCTTATGGTTTCAGGTCTCACCTTTAGGTCTTTGATCCATTTGAGTTTATTTTGGTAAATGGTGAGAAAGAATGATCAATTTTCATTCTTTTACATGTGGCTTTCCAGTTTTCCCGGCACCATTTGTTGAAAAGACTTTCTTTTCTCCATTGTATGCCCTCAGCTCCTTTGTTGAAGATTGGCTGTCCATAGATGTGTGGTTTTATTTCTGGGCTTTCAATTCTGTTCCACTGATCTGTGCACCTGTTTGTGTACCAGTACCATGCTATTTTGATTACTATAGCTTTGTAGTATGTTTTGAAGTCAGGGATTGTGATGCCTTCCGTTTTGTTGTTTTTTTCTCAGGATTGCTTTAGCAGTTTGGGGTCTTTTGTTGCCCCACATAAATTTTAGGATTCTTTGTTCTAATTCTGTAAAGAATGTCATTGGGATTCTGATTGGGATGGCATTGAATCTGTAGATTGCTTTAGGTAGAATGGACATTTTAACTATGTTTATTCTTCCAATCCATGTACATGGAATGTCTTCCCATCTCTTTATGTCGTCATCCATTTCTTTCAGAAAAGCCTTGTAATTTTCGTTGTATAGTTCTTTCACTTCCTTAGTTAAATTCACCCTGAGGTATTTTATTCTTTTTGTTGCAATTGTGAATGGTATTGTGTTCTTGAGTTTTTTTCTGTTAGTTCGTTATTACAGTATAGAAATGCTAATGATTTGTGTAAATTGATTTTATACCCTGCAACTTTGCTGTAGTTGTTGATTATTTCTAAAAGTTTTTCAATGGATTCTTTGGGGTTTTCTATATATAAGATCATGTCATCTGCAAACAGCGAGAGTTTCACTTCTTCCCTCCCTATTTGGATTCCTTTTATTCCTTTTTCTTGCCTGACTTCTCTGGCCAAATCCTCCAGTACTATGTTAAATAAGAGTGGTGATAGAGGGCATCCTTGTCTCATTCGTATTTTCAAGGGGATCGCGCTCAGTTTTTGCCCATTGAGTATGATGTTGGCTGTGGGTTTGTTGTATATGGCCTTTATTATGTTGAGGTAGTTCCCTTCTATCCCCATTTTGTTCAGAGTTTTTATCATAAATGGCTGTCGGATCGTGTCAAATGCTTTCTCTGCATCTCCAATTTTTAAATTTAATTGAGTTGTTTGGTTTTTGTTGTTGGTTTTTAGGAAATTTTATGTATTCCAGATATTAATCCTTAATCAGATATATGATTCAAAAATATTTTCCCTTATTTCATGAGATGCTTTTAACTCTATTGATAGCATCCTTTGAGTTACAAAAGTTCTTAATTTAGATGAAGTCTCATTTATTTATGTTTTTTTCTTTTTTGCTTGTGCTTTTTGTGTCATATCCAAGAAATAATTACCAAATTCAATGTCATGAGGCTTTTCCCCTATATTTCCTTTTAGGAGTTTTACAGTTTTAGCCCTTATGTTTAGGTCTAGGATCCATTTTGAGTTAATATTTGGATATGGTGTAAGGTAAAGTTCCAAATTCATTCTTTTCAATAGATGCTCAATTTTCCAAGCACTATTTCTTGAAAAGATTGTGCTTTCCACATTGAATTTATGTAGCAACCTTATTGAAAATCACTTGCCCATATATTAGAGACACTATTTTGGGGCTCTTTATTCTTTTCCACTGGTCTCTATGTCTGTCTTTATATCAATACCACACTTTTTATTACTGTAGCTTTTTAGTAAGTTTGAAATTAGTAAGTGGGAGTCCAAATTTTACCTTCTTGTCTAAGATCATTTTAGCTACCTATGGTCTCATGAGATTCTATATTTTCTAGGATGAACTTTTTTCTATTTCTTCAGAAAACATTGGGATTTTACAAGGATTGTGTTGAATCTGCAGGTTGTTTTGGGTAGTATTGACATCTTAACAATGTTTGTCCTCCAATCCATGAACATGGGTCATCTTTCCATTTGTTTGTGTCATTTTTAATATCTTTCAGCAATGTTTTGTAGTTTTCAGTGTAGAAGTCTTTCACTTGAGTTTATTCCTAAATATTTTTGATGCTATTGTAAATGGAATTATTTAACTAATTCCCTTTTCAGAATGTTCACCCTTAGTGTAGAGAAATGTAACTGATTTTTCTGTGTTGATTTTGTATCCTGGAACTTTGCTGAATTTCTTTATTAGTTCTAATATTGTGTGTGTGTCTGTAATATTTATAGTTTTCTACATATAAGATCATGTCATCTGTGAACAGAGATAATTTTATTTCTTCATTTCCAATTTGGATAATTTTTATTTCTTTGTCTTGCTCTGGATAGCATTTCTAATACTATGTTGAATAGAAGTCATGAAAACAGTCATCCTTTTCTTGGTCCTGATCTTAGAGGAAAAGCTTTAAGTTTTCATCATTATATATGATTTTAGCTGTCTCTTTTTTATAGATGGCCTTTATTACATTGAGGTTGTTTTCTTCTACTACAACTTTGTTGGATGTTCTTATCATTAAATGGTGTCAAACTTTGTAAAATGATTTTTTCTGCATCAATTGAGAGGGCTGTATGTTTTTTCCCCTTCATTCTTTTCATGCGGCATATTATATTCATAGATTTTTGTATGTTGAACCATCCTTGCATCCCAGGAGTAAATTCTACTTGGTCATGCTGTATGAACTTTTTAAACTTCTGCTTAATTTGGTTTACTAGTGTTTTGTTGAGGATATATATGGTTATGTGCCACATAATGACATTTTGGTCAATGATGGACCACATATATGATAGTGGTCCCATAAGATTTGTACTACATAGCCTAGGTATGTAGTAGACTATACCATCTAGTTTTATATAAGCACACACTATCCTTTTTGCACAATAACTGAATTGCCTAATGATGTGTTTCTCAGAATGTATCTGTGTGGTTAAGTGACATATGAATGTGTTTGCATTAATATCCATTAACAATATTAATTTGTAGATTTCCTTTGTTGTAATGTCTTTGTCAGGCTCTTTTATTAGAGTAACACTGGCCTCATGGACATCTGGAAGTGTTTGCTCTTGTTCGATTTTTTAGAAGAATTTGAGAATTCTGTCTGCTTCATATGTTTTAGAGCTCTGATGTTTGGTACATATGGGCTTATAAGTGGCATGTTTTCTTCCTGAATTGATCCATTATCAATATAAAATGTCCTCTTTTGTCTCTTGTAATAGTAGTTGATGTAAGAATTATTTTGTCCAATATTATTATAGCCATTTCTGTTCACTTTTGTTACTATTTGCATGGAATATCTTTTTCAACTCTCTTACTTTCAACCTATTTGTGTCATTAGATATCAAATAAAACTTACTTGATATCTTGCAGAGAGTGTCTTTCAGCATATAGTTGAGCACCATTATCCATTCTGCCAATCCATGCCATTTGACTGGGAAATTTACTCCATTAACATTAATGTAATTACTGATAGAGAAGGACTTGCTTTTATCATTTTATTATTTGTATTTTGTATTTTGAATAGCTTTTTTGTTCCTCAGTACCTCCATTACAAACTTCCTCTAAGTTATTTGATGTTTTAAGTTTAGTTGATGCCTCCTCTCTCCTTGCAGGTTGACCTCCCACACATTTTGATTTCCTTCTCATTTCCTTTTGTGTTTATTCTATAGATATTTTCTTTGTGGTTACCAGGGGTTTACATGTACATCTTTAAACAATCTATTTTGGAATTGATAACAAATAAACTTGAAGCACATACAAAACCTCCATTTCTTTACAGTTTTGCCCTTCACACTTGTTTTTGATGTCAAAAATTGCATCTTTATACATTATGTATTCATTAATGTAGATTTACAATTGTTTTTTTATGCACTTGCCTTTTAAACCACATAGAAATTTTAAAAATGAAGTTATAAATCAAAATTAAAATAATACTCATTTTGATATTCCTCCGCTTAACTTTATCAGAGATCTTCATTTCTGCATATGACTTCTAGTTACAGACTAGGAAACTTTTACTCAAACTGACAAATTCCTTTTAGTATTTTTTGTAGCCCAGGCCTCATGGTAATAAGCCCCTGCAGCATTTTTGTTTGTTTTTTAACCTGGGAATATCTTAATTTCTTTATCAATTTTAAAAGACAGTTTTGCTGGATATAGAATTCTCAGTTGGTAAATTTTATTTTTTTTCAGCACTTCAAATATATATCAGCTCACTGCCTTCTGGCCTCAAAGGCTTCTGTTGAATAATCTGCTATAATCTTATTGAGGATCCCTTGTGCATGATGATTCACTTTTCACTTGCTGCTTTCAAGATTCTGTCTTTTTCTTTGACATTTGACTGTTCGATTATAATGTGTCTCGGTATGAGTCTCTTTGTGTTTATCCTACTTGGCAATTGTTGATCTAGGATTTGCAGATCCATGTCTTTCTTTAAATATGGGGCATTTGCAGCCATCATTTTTCATATAATCTCCCTCCTCCAGACAAAGACCCTGCCATGTAAGGGAAGGAGTGGGGCAAGAGTGAGCAAAAATGCCACAAACTTTTCTACCATTTTGAATACAGCTTTTTCTTGATTGGGCATTTGCTTGGTTGCTGTAGACCTTTGGCTTCCAGAGCCCCTGTAGGTTATTTTAGCCAGATCTTCTTCTTATTTTTAAAAACATCTCCAAGGAAGAACAGGACATGGTGCTTCCTGGTGCACCATTTTGCTGATGTCACTGTCTAGTATTTTTTTCAGGATTTGGTAAAACCAAATCTGTCACTGGCGTAGGGTGCACATGATCATTTAAATCCTACATGCTTGGCCACAGACAGCCACTAAAGGAATGCTGGCTCCAGTTTTTTATTACTTTTGTGGAATCACATTGTCTCACATTTTCTGAACCTAAAAATAATTTTTGCTTTTTCTCCAGTACAACCATGTGTTTTTTTTAAAATATAGATGCACACATTTTTTATTCACCATTTTAGGTTCTGCATCTAAGAAACTTTCTACAGAAACTTATTCCACCCTAGTGACAGGAATAGGAACCTGCATTATCTTTCTTATCTCAAAATAAATTAAAAAAATCTATTTCAGACAGTTTGGTGAAGAACCATTATTTTCATTATATTATATTATTATATTATATTATATTATATTATATTATTCCTGTGTGGTGTTAAGTTCTGTGGTTTTGTAGCTAGAGTCCTGTTAAAGAAGTACACCTGTTAAAGAAGAAAAAATTCCATTGCACAAAAAGAATACCAATAATACCAACAATCCCTTCTTAACTTCTTTTTCTCTGACTCAAAGAATTTATTTAATGGTTATGAGAATCAGGTTTATCTCCTTCTGGATAAGAGCTCTGAAAATTATACATGTAACTTCTCTGCCCTAGTTCTAGTTAGGTGTTAAGGCATCATTCTAACAGAACAGACACGTTTCTGACTATAGCAGCACTAGTCTTTATCCAGAGCTAGAACTTTTATACTATTACCACAACACTCAAAATAACCTGACCATGTTTTTATCATCATTATATTTCCTCCTAAGTCTTAAACAGAGGTGTGCATTTCCATAATTATCAGACACCATTAATAATGTATTTTTCCATATTCAGTAATGTTTAGCAAAACCTATGTGAGCAGATTCACTCTCTGATTTTAAAAATTAGTATATTATGATCATATATTTTCAAGAGGGAAGGATTCCAAAGAAATATTGACAATATTATTTAGAAATATTTTTGATGAAAATGATATTTCCAATTACATGTTTTTTGGTTTATCATCAGTCACTCTGAGTCTATGAGTGTAGTAAACGTTTTTGAAAATTTGAAGCATAGTATTATTTGATATTACAAACTGAAAGAAGTCTCAAAAAATAATATTTATAAATGTTTAAGCTTTATGCTTAGCTTTCCCTTTCTCAGTTAATTGTGCCACCACCAGAGAGTTAGACAAGCCAGAAACCTTGATATCATTGACCCATCTCTCTTTTCATCCTCCATATATAGTCCATCCCTAAACTTAGGTGGATTAAACCTTTTAACTGTATCTCAAATACAACCACTTATTTCCATCTACACCACTACTATGCAGTTTCACTCTATGGTTACCATTTTCCTGGACTATTGTAATGACATTCTAATTTGTCTCTTTACATTTTCCCTTGCCCTTTCCATCCTCTTTTCCAAAACTACTTTTATCAGCTTTCCATCTTCCAATTAAATCTCTAAATACAACCAATTGCTTGTAGGTTATAGGCTCACATTCTGATTAAGATTGTAAGACCTTACACAATACCGCCCTAACAACTCCTATCACATCTCATTTAGCTTTCTTGTTTGTGTGTTTCTATATATTTTACTACAATATGAAATTTTTGTTTTTAACTGCTGTGTTCTCAGGGCCAGGAATATTGTAGGACTCAAATATTTAGTAATTAATAATTGAATAACTGTTTTTTGTGTAACAACTACACTCAATATTTTTTAAAAATTTCATAACATATTTCATTGTAGGGTCATTTTAAATATTATTTCTTTTCCTATAAGTATTTCTTTTTTCATTTCTATGCTTCATTAAGTCCTGCTCCACATCAGGGCTCAATAAGAAAGTTCTACTGTTCTCATATTAAGTAAATTCCCTGTATTTCATTCTTTTCTTTCATAAAACTATGCTTTTCTGTAGCATTTATCACAGCTTTATCTTTCCTTTTATTTATTTCATGTGTGTACCTCCTATCCCAGTATTAAAAAGGAAGATGCTTTTATTGTTTTGTTTACTCTCAGATAATCAGTTTCTCATCTAGTACTGGAAATACAATAGCAGTGTAAATTAATCACTTATTGTTAGAATATTAATATTTATTGTTAAATGAATACCTCTTATGTCAATATAATATGAAATATTTTAAGTTAAATGCCAAATACAGATGGCATTTCAGTTAACTTACTTCAGCCTATTTCCTTTTTAGGTTTGCAGGAATAAGGAATGTATAGATGCTGCATACTTGAATTATGACTGCACTGATGAAAAATGCAACAATAAGGGTGTAAGTACTCAGTACTCTGAGGCAAGAATAGAAGTAATTGACAGTGATTCAAGGAGAGCAAACACACAGCTAAATACGTCCACACACACACTCATATACTCATAAACCATATAAGAAAACCATTCTTATCTGACCTAAGTATTATTTTAAAATTCAACTTGAACACAAATATTTCTAGCTACTTATAAAATAATATTTCTCCTGGTTTCAGACATGCAATAATAAAAGAAACTGTCACTGTAACCCTACATTTTTACCACCAAATTGCACATCTGTAGATGGTTCATGGCCTGGTGGAAGTGTTGACAGTGGCAATTTTCCACCTGCACAAAAACCTTCCAGAAGCGTTTATGGTAAGTATTAATATCAAGTTCAAAACATAATTAAAACAACATTTTAATTGATTAAATTTAATCAAATAAATAACACTTTACCAATTTATATCTAGATTATGTTTGGATACCAAATAATAAACATATGTGGCTATTTAATTTATGTTTTACTTCCAGAGAATAATATATTATAACATAGGTAACATAAATATGTCAGTATGAGCCAAGGTAGAAAAATAGAAATCAACTTAGTCCTTCATACAGAAAGAATTCAATATAAGGCATCTGGTAACACATAATGGCAGAGATAAAAGCCAATCAGAGAATGGTGAAGCAACCCAGAGATTAGCAACAACAGGAATCTACGACCACTTCTTAGGGCTGGAAGGACAATAAAAGGAGATGGTATTACTAGGACGAGAATCTGAGCCATCTAACATGATATACAACTATGGTCAGGGCTACATACTAGGATATAGACCACTAGGAGAGGTACTGTCTTGCATGAGGTAAAGGTATAGAATATACAGAGCCACTTATTGGAGATGCTGGAGAGGAAGGAGGGTAAATACCCTAGATCTTTCACTCTTCTGACCCTCCAAATTTTATCCGGTGATTTCCATTGGCCAGATCTAACTAAAAGAGAGAAGATCAAGGAGCTTGGGTAATATAGTTTCCCATAATTTTTTGTGCAAAGCAGGGATAGATTTTAGAACAAGCCAGCATATCCAGTGATGCTTAGGGCCAGACTGTCTTTATATAAAAACCTAAATTTACAGATAAAACAGGTTTTTTCTCAGATGTTGAGCCAGAGGTCGTTCTTAACATTTCCACATTCATTCTAGCGCTTGAAATGTTATATTTAAGGCCATATGGTAATAGATTATTGTTAAAAATATTATAACGTATGTAATGCTATTTCCATTTTAGTAGTAACAGTTGTCTTGTAATAGCTTATCTTCAAATCGACTGCAATTTGTTGCTTCTGTCTATACTCACACATGGCATTTCCTCAGTGAGCAGAGGAGACTACTCTTTTTCCTAGAACCCAGGTTGGCCTTAGTGATGTGATTGATCAATAACATGTATGGAAGTAAGTTTCTGGGACTTCTGTGGTCCTCCTGCAGATTCTCACTGGGTCTTTTAGAATACTAATTCTTGGAACTCCCATTATTATAATACTCATTCTATTGAAAATCATTTGCTCTCTATAAAATTTGGCTACAATGAGACACAGAAAAAAACAACCATGCAACTAAGCCTTCCACCAAATGCATGACCTACAAAATTAAATAATTTTATTGTTACTAAATTTGGGGATAGTTTCTCGCACCTTTCTCTCTCTTTCTCTCTCTCTCTCCCTATATAATAGAAAACAAAACAATTTGGTATCAAGATGGTGTATTTATATAACACGAATCTAAAACATGTGGCATTAGCTTTGGAATTGGATGGTGTGTGGAAGGTTGAAAGACCTCTAGGAAACTGTTGAAGCCTCTTAGGATACATTGAATTTGTCTTGAGAAAACTATTGGTGAGCACTTCAAAGACACCTTAAAACATGTTATTAGAAGTTGGAGAAATGAGGACATTTAGTGTGAACTGGTGAATTGTTTGGCATCACTGCTGCCTGTGGTAATGTGGAAAATAGAATTCGTGCTTCTGGTCGGCAAGATTTCCAGGTAGATTGTAATGATTTCCTGGTAGGTGACTTAAGCTACTTATGATAAAATACAAGAAGACAATAATAATTAAATGAAATAAAACAATCTATTAAAAAATTAATGAAATTAAAGGAGAAGTTCAATTTTTAAGTAAAATGTAGAGCAAATATAAAAGAGCTAGGATTTTTGTTTGTTTATTTGAAAATAAAACTAATTATCATTCTTGGACTCTTCCAGGAAAATGTTCTCAAAGCAGGAAATGACCAATAGCTTAATTTGAGATATTGAGCAATAAAATTTGATCTCAGATAAAAGTTTGCAAGCATGTGACTGAAAACCTCTTTGTTAAAACCTCATAAAAAGTTAAATTGATGACTCTTAGACACCTTCATCTGTATGAAAGGGCTTCTAAGTATTGTATTGGAATGCCTCATAAAAACTCCCCAAAAATAATGCTACTAAGAATCTTAAATAGGGTAAATAGGCCTCACAGGATCCCATATAGAAAAAAACCTTTTTTCTGTATGTCAAAGCTATTCGTGTGTGTGGCCTTTGTTTAATGGAGTTTATTTTTATTTGATACATATGAAATCTTCATGTTTTTGAAAGAATTATATCAGCTCAGACTGAAAGAGGTCAAGACAATATGTGTGCACTTTTAGTCCTAATCAATTACGGGCAAGAAGCAGGCTGATAAAGCTACTCATATGTAAAAAGAGCTACTCCTTATAGAAAAGGAATTACAAATCGAAGGGGATAGCTGAGAAACCAGAACTCAAAACTTCTTTGATCTGTGGGTTTATGATTTTTTAAAATCAACACCAAGAAAAATAAACAAAAAAAGTAAAGGTCTAGATGATTTCAGAGGTTAATTCCACCGGATTTTTGGAAGGAAGAAATACCACTTTAAAAAACAGTTCTGGGAGGGACTCCTATCACCTTATTGTATGAGGAAAACATAACCCTGAAGCCAAATCCAGACAAGGAAGTTAACAAAAGAACAATATCTTTAACAAACTTAGATATAAATATTCTCAACAAAGTATTAGCTCATTTTATGTAGCTATATATATTACCAGGATAATAATCCATACTAATTGGGGTTTATCCTAGGAATGCAAGACTCTTATCACTTGAAAATCACTTGAAAGTCAATTAGTGCAATTCTCCAAATCAAATTTTTTTTTAAGGTATTAGTTTTTCATTTGATGCAGAAAAATCATTTGACAAAATTCAACATTAGGAAATTTTAATAAAGCAGCAAACGACTGACAGAAGTAGTAATCATCTGATAAAAAGCATCAACAAAAAACATAGCTAATATATCTTATGATGAAATACATTGTTTTTCACAAAAAAAATTGGGAGCAAGGCAATAACCTCTGTTCTCATGATGTCTATTCAACATTTTACCATAAGTCCTAGCCAGTGCAGTAATGAAAGAAGAAGAGATCAGGAGCATACAGATTAGAAAGTGTGAAATAAGACTGTAGATGATATGATTAATTACATAGAAAATCCTACGGAATCTACAGAAATACTACTACAAATAATAAATATCTTTTGAGAGGTCAAAGGAAACAACATGCACAGGTCAGTAGTATTGTTATATAATAGCAGCAGTAAATGGAAATCTACTTAAAATCAGCACTATTTACGATACTATCAAAATATAAAATATTTCAATAAATTTAACAAAAAATATGCAAGACCTTTACACTGAAACTAAAACAAAAAATGCAGATAGATGTTAAACATACAAATAAATGGAGAAATATGCCATGTTCACCTATGGAAAAGTTTGTTATTGCTAAGATGTCAGTTCTCGCCAAATTAAATCTATAGATTAAAAAACTCAATTCTTAAAGCATGCAATTATTTATATAGTAACAATTTGATTCTAAAATATACACAAGAGTGCTTAGAATAGCCAAACAACCCTGAAAAAGCAGAACAAAGAAGGACAACTTAGTCTGTTTGCCTCATATGAAATTTAGTGTAGTATAGATTTAGTAACAGTTGCAGTAATCAAGACTGTGGCATTGGTAAAAGATATATGAATAGATCAATGAAAAGGATTAGAGTAGTTAGAAATGTATTGATTAATTCCTCGTTAGTCAGTTTTTCAAGAAAAATACAAAGCTCCATGGAGAAGGAAAGTCAGTTCAAAACATTGTACTGTAACAACTGGATATCCACAAAGACCAAATGAACCTCAAAATCTCAACTTACTTAACAATTCATATGGAATAGATCATGAGTCTAAATGTAGAAGCTAAAACTACATATCTTCCTGAAAGAAACATAGGGAGATTACTACATGACCTTGGAATAAGCAATAATTTGTTAGATAAAACATGAAAATACATATGAATGCAATAAAAGAAAAGATAATTTGGACTACATTAAAATTTTATTATTTATACGGTATTTCTTACTAAAAGAGTATTGCGAAAAAATTCAGTTCTTACAGGGATCACAGTTTAATTCTTTTCATCTACATTATTAGATAGCTCTGGAAAGAAACTTATGGAATAGAAAGTTCTCAATAAAAAAGTAGGGGATAGGACTATTATGTTAAGAGAGGACTCTCTTCGGGCACTTATGCTGTCAACTTATCTACCTTATATAAAGATGTGAAAATGATAAAATTATTAAATTGTTTAAATTTTTATTCCAATAGTCATATTAAAATATAGAAATGTCTTAGCTATATTCCTGGTAATTGCTTTAAAATCACTCATGTTTTCTCTCCTAGAAAGGCGCTTTATTAAGAGTACTTACCATTCCAAACCTATGAGATGGCCATTTTTCTTACTCATTCCTTTTTTCATTGTTCTTTGTGTACTGATCGCTACACTGGTAAAAGTTTATTTCCAAAGAAAAAAATGGAGAACTGAGGAATATACAAGCGATGAGTATATTGATTTCATATTTGATTCTTTACTTTTATAATTTCTTGGCATACATATAACATTAATAAATAACATCATGATAATGTAACCAGTAATAATTTAGATCTAATTCTTACCTTTATATGGAAATTTAGTACTTAATATATTAATGATTAATATAATGAATAATAAACAGAATTTTTTAAAAGGTCAGCAATTTTAATTTTATAACAACTTGTACTCTGTTCAGGGTAAAATTAAGTGGAAATGATTTCTAGTTAATGTTTATCTACCTCCTTTTATTATTTGATCCTAATTATTAAATGCATATTAAATATTACTTTACTTTTTAATATTTTTATATTTCAAAAAATTTTGCATATGTTATTTTATTAAAAGGTAGCAGGAAAATCTGGGAGAGTAATTAGCATTGAGAGAGAGACAGCCAGAGGTGGAAAAGTTTAAAAATTAATATATAATAGTTCAGATTATAGCCATAGCTAATCTACAGAAAAAATAATACAAATGATTTTCCATTAAAAAGACTTTAGAAATATCTGAAAATATGCATCAAGAATAAAAATATTAGGGGCTGGCCTGGTGGTGTAGTGGTTAAGTTCATGCACTCTGCTTGGGCAGCCCAGGGTTAGCAGTTCGGATCCTGGGCACAGACCTAGCACTGCTCATCAAGCCACACTGTGGTGGCATCCCATATAAAATAGAGGAATACTGGCACAGATGTTAGCTCAGGGCCAATCCTCCTCACAAACAAATGAAAAGAATGAAAATATTAAAATTGGTTTACTTCTCTTCAGAGAAACTGCTATAAAATAATTTCTGCCTTTACTTAAAATGAATTGAATTTTATCAAAATATTTTGTTGATAAAATAATGCAAATTAAAATGGAATACATTTTCTGGAAATATTTTGAAAAGTTTACGTAAAATTGCTGAAATAATATGCAGTGTATAAAATATTTAACACAATCCAGTTAATACTGAAACATATTAAAGGGATTTTCTTGTATTAGATGACTTTATTGTGGGAAAACTGCTGTCAAATATCTTTAGGAGAAAAAGTAGCTAGTAAAATTAGTAAAAAGCAGAAGATGAATGGCAAAAAAAAGTTTAAAGCTATCTGAGTACATTTTCAGGTAAATTTATATTACTGTGTTTTTTCTCATGTTAGTCTTGATTACCAGTTGAGATTTATATATACCAGTTATAAATGGTAAGATATTCTCAAGTAGTGGCTGCTCCCAGATCTCATGTAAGAATTCAAACTGTTTCAATACTAGTAGATAGTGCAGAGTTTTATAGACCAATCTTGAAGAAAATATAATTTTAAGTGATTATTTTTATTTTTAAACATGTAGGCAACTTGAAAGTGAGAGTGAACCCAAAGAATAGCCTGGAAAACAGAGAATCCATGATATCACAGTGAGTATCAAATATTTTAAGAACAAGCAGGAGAGACAGAGAAGCAAAATTTTTGCATTAGATAAATATAAATACATATTAAATGGTGATAGTCATATAACTGCATATAATAAAAATTAAATTGGAGAATATTTTTCAAAATTGTAAGCTATATATCATAGACACAGTAAACTAGAAATGACATTTCAATTTGTCATTTAAAAAATTTCTTGCAGTATCTTTTAAATTTTTTCTAATAATTTTTAATCCTTTAGCATTTGTGTATTCAAAATGTTGGTTAAAAATAAATTACATGATATAACTCTACTTTGTAATAAGACTACCCTCATACTGTTTGTTGAATTAGCCATAATTTTTAACTTGATTGGTCATCTAGGTGACTTTTTCTCCTTTATTTATTCCTCCAGAGTAATTCTCTTCGATGGACAGGAAAAATGGAAAATAAAAAATACATGCATTGCCTGATTGCCTGGGCTTCAAAACTTGCATATTATGGTTTTGAGCTGACCAGAAAAGATAGAAGTTTTCTAATATAATGTAATATAACATAACATATTTATATATACACATAAGTCCACAAAAACTATTTGTAAGAAATGCATGTTTATGAGTTTTTATATTACATATCTCTTATTTTTAAAGTTATCTCATACTAACTCTGTTAATCAGTAGGCATCAGATAAGGAAATGTTATAATAAATGCAATGCCATGATTAACGGTCACTGTCATATTTTAAATTGAGATGGTGCACAGTTGTGTTATAATCTGATGGTTCATAACCAATCAAAAGACAATGATCCTAAGATTTGGAAAAAATTCTCAAATATGTGCTGCTTACAAAAGACACAATTTCAGTTATATAAAAGTTCAAAGTAGAGGATGGAAAAATATATACGATGGAACTATACAAAAACTTTGTACAAAAGAAAGCTTGATAGACTAACATGGAAAGCATTAATAGAGGTAAAGAAGGATATGTCATAATGCAAAGGGTCAATCTAAGAGGAAGCTATAATAATACCAATCTGTTAGGGTTCTCCAGAGAAGCAGAACCAACAGGAGATATAGATAGATAGATACATAGATAGATAGATACATAGATACATAGATAGATAAATGAGTAGATTTAGTATAGAGATTGGATCCCATAGTTAGGGTGGCCAAGAAGTCCCATAATCTGCCATCTGCAAGCTGGAGACCCAGGAAAGCTAGTAGTGTAATTCTGTATGAGTCTGAAGGGCTGAGAATTAGGGAGCCAATGGTGTAAGTCCAAAAACTAGAGAACCAGGAGAGCCAATGGATGTCCAAGAACAGGAGAAGATGGATGTCTTAGTTCAAGCAGAGAGCAAATTCGTCCTTTCTCCACCTTCTTTTGTTCTGTTCAGGCCTTCGATGGATTGGATGATGTCCACTCACATTGGTAAGGGTAACCTTCTTCACTCAGTCTAATGATTCAAATATTGATCTCTTCCAGAGACAAACTGACAGACCCACCCAGAAATAACGTTTTATCAAATATCTGGGCATCCCTAAATTGACACATGAAATTAACCATCATAAGTCTACCCCTTGACAGCTTGGCACCCATATATGTTTCTTTAAGCCATACTTTATCTCCAAATAAAGTTCGTAACTCTTTCTAACATGATATAACTAACCTGCATACAACAAAAAATGTGCTAATCCCTTCCTCAGAAGAGGAAATAAAATCCTGATAACTTAAATACTATGATGTGAAATTAACAATACTTAAATACTAATATAAAATTAACACGTTACATGAAATGAGAGTTAGAGGGACAAAAACCCTCTAATATTTGCTTGATATATGTATATATACACATATGTATTCATAACAAAATAAGGAAATACTCATGACATTACAGTCCATGCTTCTGTAACTGGTCATATAGTTGTAGCTGGTATTTATAACTACCTTCTTCTATGCATTCTGTATTTCTTTGGATTGCACAAGCACCTGAGCTGGTTTAGTGGCCCAAACCTTCACTTCTAAAGGGTGTGGACCATCAGTAGTCCTGTCTGGATTGAGTTGTTGTAGTTTTCCATTAACCTTAATTACAGGGCATAGTAATACAAAGAGACATCCGAAAGGATCTCCTGTATTCCATACATACTCTTCCTTACCTCCATTGTTTAATAGTAGTCTAATTTCCCCTTGTGAGTCAAGACAAATCACCACAACAAATACCTTAGCTCCCTTCTTTTCCTGTTGATTTAGAGTCATGAGGAGTCAAGACTTCCATCTGGCCACTTGAACTTAAGTTCCAGTTCAAGGAATTATTGTTTTGTTTCCTGGAGAAAGCATTCCTCCATCTGGCACTAAGATCTCTAGGCCAGCAGAGCTTAAAGTGGAAACAGGAATCAAAAATTTGCTCACAAGTTGCATGGGATATTAGTAAGTGGTGCCACTCATATTTCCACCCTTCAATTCCTGGACCCATGAATCATGGCAATTGGAGAAATAGTACCATATGCTGGACATTGATTCGGAGCATATACAGTCTTCTGGAGAACCTTGCCCCAGCCCTGAAAGGTATTGACACCTAGCTGATATTGAGTGTTCAAAAGGCCATTCCACCATTCTACCAAGCAAGCTGCTTCAGGATGGTGGGCAAACAGTGAATTTCATGAGTTTCATGGCAGGGCCATTGCTGCACTTAATTTGCTGTGGAGTTAATTCCTTGACCAGAAATAATGCTGAATATAATACCATGATGGTGGGTAAGGCATTCTGTAAGTCCACGGATGGTAGTTTTGGCAGAAGCATTGCATATAGGGAAGGCAAATTTGAATCCAGAGTAAGAATTTATTCCAACAAGGAAAAAACACTGCCCCTTCTATGATGGAAGTAGTCTAATGTAATCAATCTACCATCAGGTAGCTGACTGATCACCCTGGGAAATGGTGTCATATCTGGGGCTCGGTGTTGGTCTCTGCTGCTGGTAGATTAGGCACTCAGGGGTGACTGTAGCTAGGTCAGACTCAGTGAGTGGAAGTCCATGTTGCTGAGCCCATCCATAACCTTCATCCTTGCACTTTGTTCATGAGCTCATTGAGTGATAACAGGCATTGCTAGGGAAAGACTAGTTTTTACAGAATGGGTCATCCTCTCCACCTGATCATTAAACTCCTCTGCTGAAGTCACCCTTTAGTGAGCATCCACATGGGACACAAATATCTTCACATTTTTTGCCCATTCAGAGAGGTCTATCTACATGTTCTTCTCTAAATATTTTTGTCACCAGTTTTCCATTCATATTCCATCCAAGTCCCTGACCATACAGCCAAACCATCAGCTACAGCCCATAAATCATTATATAGTCCTGTGTCTATTTCTTATTAGAAGAAAAGTGCACAACCAGGTACACCGCCTAAAGTTCTGCCCTTTTGGGAGAATTTCCTTTCACCATTGCCTTTCAGCGATGTCCAAGAGAGGGACTACAGTGCTGCAGCTCTCCACTTTTGAGTTGTGCCTGAATACTGCAGAATCATCTGTAAACAAGGCCCAAGTCTTCTCTTCCTCTATCAACTGATGGTAGGGAACTCCCTATGAGGCCATAAATGTAAGCTTGGAGAGAGAAAGGAGTGTAGCAGGAGTGGGGACCACAGGAATTTAGGCCACTTCTTCATGTAGTGTACCTGTGCCTTCAGAGCCTGCTTGCACATGATAACATAGTTACCATTTCCATTTGATGATGCAGTGTTTCTGTCCATGATCAATTTTACAGCTTGGTGGGACAGAAAACACCCAGTTCATGATGGGCAGCTCAGGTCTCATGCTAAATTGGTGGCTCGTGGTAACGCGTCCAGTCTCTACTTAGGACCAGTAGCAAGCCAAGATCTGTTTCTGAAAAGGAGACTAGTTATCTGTAGGTTATGGCAGTGCTCTTATCCAAAATCATAAATGCCTGTACTGTGATGCACCTATAGGGCCTGCCAAATGTTCCAAACAGCATCCCTATCTGCCACTGACAATTTAAGAAACATTGGATCTGCTGAATCACATGGCCCAAGTGCCAGAGCAGCTTGCATTGCAGCCTGGACCTGTTGCAGAGCCTTCTTTTGCTTTGGGCCCCACATAAAACTATCAGCTTTAGGGGTCACTTGTTACATGGGTTGGAGTAACACACTCAAATGAGAAACATGTTGTCTCCAAAATGCCACTACACATTGTGCCTCTTTCTTGGTTGTAGGACACTCCAGATGCAACCATTTATCCTTCACCTTAGAAAGAATATCTAAACATGCCCCACACCACAAGACTCCTAGAAATTTCACTGGACATAGGGATAGAAGTCCCTAAACTTTTAATCACATTTATTTCCTACTGTCTGACAGCAAATGTCTTATTAATAAGCCTAGAGTACTTGCTACTTCTTGCTCACTGGGTCCAATCAGCATAATGTCACCAATGTTACAGACCAGTATGATATCTTGTGGAAGGGAAAGGTGATCGAGATGTATATTATGACATAGGGCTGGAGAGTTGATAGACCCCTGAGGTAGGACAGTGAAGATGTATTGCTAGCTTTGTCAACGGGGCCTCATGGGGAAAAATTCATCTGCCAGATAAATCGCTGCATACCAGGAACCAGATGTGTTAATTTGCTCAAGCAATGAAACCACATCTGGTACAGCAGATGCAGTTGGAGTCACCACCTGGTTAAGCTTAATGTAATCCATAGTTATTCTCCAAAAACCATCTGTCTTCTTCACAGGCCAGATAGAAGAGTCGAATGGGTATGTGACAGGAATCACCACCCCTTCATCTTTCAAGTCCTTGATGGTGACGCTAACTTTTGAATCCCTTCCTCTACATTAAACCAATGGACATTGGACATTTACAATTTGCTCATGGTGGGCCATAATTTGGTCCATGTTTCAACCAACCCAACAAACTGTTACAGCACTTTTAACTCTCTGAGCTACAGCATTAAATGAAGAATCTTTGCTTAGAGAGCCCATATTAATAAATTTGGCCTGATTCAATTTTATATTCCTTCCACTATTATTCCACACCCTTACTATCCATTCCTACACAGGTTTCCCACTTCTGCTTGTATAAATTAGAAAACTCTGTTAGTTCTTTGGAGTATAGCTCACCTCTTCACGGGTCACACTTTGTATCTTATCTTTACTGAGACTTGAGTCTAGTTATAGATCTAGAAGCAAAAACTGTGGTGAGGGTGAGTCCTGAGGAGAATCAGCATTGCCTTGATGTCAGGGGAGGCCATTTACCATTTTCTCAAGGCTAATCCCCTCAAATGGAGGTGGAAACTCTGACACCACTGTGGATGGAGATGCCACTGTGGGTGATGAGGTCACTACCACTGTGGTCGAGGAGGAAAATTTTGCTGAAGATGGGGAGGCCAATTCCACTGAGGGTGGGAGGCCTCTTCCACAAAGGAGACTCATCAGAATTTAGGGATTCAATGTTCCCATACATCCCCATCTCAACTTACAAAAGCCCATTCTTTCCCAGTCAGTGCCTTCACTTAAATAGTAGACACCCTGTAAGCCTGGGAGTATAACTTGGATTATAATTCAGCCAATCAGAGGATGAGTTTCCCCATTTAGCTTTCAGCAATTTCAGTCCTTGAGCTGCAGGAGATAAGTCTCTCTTAGGGCACACCTAGGATCTCTTAGATCATTTATGCAATGTGTGATCTTGGAATTCAAATCCCAAGATCTTCCTTTTTCTTTCCCCACATTGTCCAGTGACATTAAGAGCAATCAACCAATGTTGTTATATTCTTTAGTTTTCAAAAATTATTCAAAGCTATCATATTCAGAATCACTTGGCTCCTCACTTCTTATAAGTGATTGATTAGGAGTATCCAATGCAGATATTTTGCATAATTCTGGAAATAGTTGATGCCATGAACTATCAGTGCTCTCTTTATGAATGGAAATAGAGTCATTAGCATTTTTAATCAGATTAAAAAGCCAGTTCCAGAAATCCCAGGACCAATTCAGAAAACTCATCTTTAAAATCCTCAAATCTGTATTAGAGTTCTCCAAAGAAACAGAACCAACAGGTTATATGCAAAGATACATATGAAATTTAATATAGGAATTGGCTCACATGGTTATGGAGGCCAAGAAATCCCATTATCTGCCATCTGAAAACTGGAGAAAAAGAAAAATCTGTAGTATAATTGAGTCCAAATCTGAAGGTCTAAGAATGGAAATTGGGGGATGTTATAAGCCCCTGTCTGAGAACGAGGAGTACCGATGTCTGAAGGTGGGAGCAAATGGAAGTCTCAGCTCAAGCACAGAGTGAATTCAAGCTTCTTCTGCCTTTTTGTTCTCTTCAGGGCTTCGGATTGGATGATGCCCACCACCATTGATAAGAGTGACCTTTACTCAGTCTTCTGATTCCAATGCTAATTTGTTCCAGAGACACCCTCATAGAAATGCTCAGAAATAATGTTTTACTGGCTATCTGTGTCTCCCTCAGCCCAGTCAAGTTGACACATAAAATTAACCATCACAACAAATTATGACTTTTAATATAGAGTCAACATATCTGAAGCAAATACAATCAGAAAAAAAGAGATTTAGAAAAATTATCAAGTATAGCAAGGGATTTGAACATGATAAAATACATGGCCTACTTGACATAGACAACACTGTACCCAACAACTGAAAAATGTACATTTTAAGTACACAGGAAAGATTTGCTGATATATATACCATATTCTTGGATATAAAACAACTCAAACAATTTCTCATGACTGAAATATTTCAGATTATGTTCTCTGTCTAAAAAAACTACAAAAATCCCCTAATATTTGAAATAAGCCATACATTTCCAAATAATCCATGCACTAAAGAAGAAAATTCAATGAAAATTCAAATATACTTTGAACTATATTATATAAAAATACTATAGGAAAAAATCAATATACAAAACCTAGTGTGTTTCTATAGACTAATATGGAATGATCAAAAAGAGAAATTAAGAAAACAATCCCATTTACAATTGTACCAAAAAGAATAAAATACCTAGGGATAAATTTAACCAAGGAGGTGAAAGCCCTGTATGCTGAAAACATTGATGAAAGAAATTGAAGAAGGTACAAGTAAATGGAAAAATACTCTGTGTTCATGGATTAGAAGAAAGAATATTGTTAAAATGACCATACTACCCAAAGCAATCTACAGATTCAATGCAATTCCTATCAAAATTCTGATGGCATTTTTTTTTTACAGAAATAGAACAAACAATCTTAAGGTTTGTGTGGAACCTCAAAATATTGCAAATAGCCAAAGTAATCTTGAGAATGAAGAATAAAGCTGGAGGCATCACACTGCCTGATTGTAAACTATGTTAGAAAGCTATAGTAATAAAAAAACAATAAATAAAAATAAAAATGGAGGGGCTGGCCTGGTAGCATAGTGGTTAAGTTGGTGCACTCTGCTTTGGTGGCCCAACATTTGCAGGTTCAGGTCCCAGGTGCAGACCTACACACCACTCATCAAGCCATGCTTTGGCAGCATCTCACATACAAAAAATAGAGGAATATTAGCACAGATGTTAGCTCAGGGCCAATCTTCCTCACCAAATTAAAAAAAACCCACACAAATGGACACCTAGATCATTGGAATGGAATAGAGAGCCAAGAAATAAACCAACACATATAAGGTCAATTAATTTAAGACAAAGAATTCAAGAATATACAATGGGGAAAGGACAGTCTCCTCAATAAATGGTGTTGGAAAAAGTGGACTGTCACATGCAAAAAAATGAAATTGGACCACCATCTTACACCATACACAAAAATTAACTCAAAATTGATTAAAGACTTGAAAGTCACACCTGAAACCATAAAACTCCTAGAAGAAAACATAGGCAGTTAACTCCTTGACATCATTCTTGGCAATGAGTTTTTGGATTTGACACCAAAAGGAAAGGTAACAAAAGCAAAAATAAGCAACTGGGATTACACTCAGCTAAAAAGTTTCTGCACAACAAGGGAAGCCATCAACAAATGAAAAGGGAACCTACTTAATGAGAGAAAATATGTGCAAATCATTTATCTGGTAAGAGGTTAATATCCAAAATATATAAAGAGCTCATACAACTCAAGAGCGAAAAAACAATCCCATTAAAAAATGGGCGGAGGATTTGAACATTTTTCCAAAGAAGACATACAAATGGCCAAGAGATACATGAAAATATCCTCAATATCACTAATCATCAGGGAAATGCGAATCAAAACCACAGTGAGCTATTACCTCACACCTGTTAGAATGGCTATTGTCAAAAAGACAAGAGAGAACAAGTATTGGCAAGGGTGTGGAGAAAAAGGAACCCTTGTGGGAATGTAAATTGGAAGCCACTATGGAAAACAGGGCAGAGGTTCCTCAAAAAGTTAAGAGTAGAGGAGAGGCGGATCCAAGATGGCACCATGAGTAGTCCTCTTTGTCTCTCCCCCTTCGAGTCTACAAATATTTGGACACTTATCGCTTAACAAAGGATATCCAGACAGCATCTCAGGACGTCTGAGAGACCCACGCGACTATACATTGGAAGGCGGACGGACTTTCCTCTGGGAGGATGTGGAAATAGGTGAAAACTCTCTGACCCCAACCGAACAGCCTAGTACCCGCAAGTGGCTTTCTTCCAACGGACGCCCCCAGAAGATCAACACACATCTAGGGCAGGAGCGAGCACACAACAGAGGAGCGACGGTGGAAACAGGTGACCAGAACCCTACCTAAACCCCCCGCAATTACTCCTAAACGCAGAGGGAAACTTTGGAGTTGCACATCTGGGCCTGCAAGGAGAGTCTCTCCCCACCATTGGCGGGGAGATCCCGCCTGGTGTTTGCGGCACCCGGAGGGTCCCAGAGAGAGTCACTGAGGGTACGGAGGTCTCCTGGCTGCCACTGCCAGCACAGTGGGGCTAGGGATTGCCGGAGATCTCCGAGCGGACTGGGGCTGGGTGAAGCTCCAGAGGCCGACTCCACGCCCCGGAGGGGAAGCTCCAGAGTTCCGCCCGGGCAGCAGACAAAACTCTCTGTCTGCCATTAGCAGAGGGGCCATGCCCAGCATTCAACTCCGGGAAAGTCCCAGAGAGAATCCCAGAGGGCAGGGTGACCTCCAGCTGCCATTGCCCACCCTGTGGGGCTAGGGATTGCCGGAGATCTCAGAGAGGACTGGGGCTGGGAGAAGCTCCAGAGGCCGGCTCTGTGCCCCGGAGGGGAAGCTCCAGAGTTCTGCCCGGGCAGCAGACAAAACTCTCTGTCTGCCATTAGCGGAGGGGCCACGCCCAGCATTCAACTCCGGGAAGTCCCGGAGAGAATCCCAGAGGGTGAAGTGACCTCCAGCTGCCGTTGCCCGCCCCGTGGGGCTAGGGATTGCCGGAGATCTTGGAGAGGACTGGGGCTGGGGGAATCTCCAGAGGCCCGCTCCACACCCCAGAGGGGAAGATCCAGAGTTCTGCCTGGGCAGCAGACAAAACTCTCTGTCTGCCATTAGTGGAGGGGCCACGCCCAGCATTCAAGACTCCAGGAAGGTCCCGGAGGGAATCCCAGAGGGCGAGGTGACCCCAGGCTGCCGTTGCCTGCCCCACGGGGCTGGGGATTGCTGGAGATCTCGGAGATCTCGGAGAGGACTGGGGCTGGGTGAAGCTCCAGAGGCCGGCTCTGCGGCCCGGAGGGGAAGCTCCAGAGTTCTGCCCAGGCAGCAGACAAAACTCTCTGTCTGCTATTAGCGGAGGGGCTATGCCCAGCATCCACAATACCGGGAGGGTCCCAGAGAGGAGAATATCAGGCAGGGTAGCAGCTGACCAGCTACCACTGAAATCAGGATCTCTGGCTATCCCCCCAAGACAGGGCTCCCCGAGTTCCTGGGGAACAGGACTGGGGCTGGGGGGAGTTCCAGCGACCCAGCTCCGTAGCCTAGGGGGAAACCCTACAGGCTCACAGCAGCCTCAGGGAAATCCTCTACACAGCACTAGTAGAAAGCACCCATCTGGCAGCCACAAGGCTGGAAGACCCCGGGACAAAAGTAGCATAGCTAGGTGAACTAACCACAGACTGTAGAAGATGCCAATAGCTCTCCTGCGACCCATAGTGGACAAGTGAGATTTTGTGGGTGCCGACAGCGATGGAGCGACAAATATAAGTGATCCCAACCCTGGCTGCTGGAAAAGCCCATAACACTGTTGCAGACCCCAAGGAGGGAGCACATCTAGGTGGGCTGCAACAGTAGGCACCAGGAGCCTGAAGCCCCCCTGTGACGGCCCCCATGGCAGAGGAGGGAATCCAAAGGACCACTGTGACTACGAGGAGGGGCCCAGGCCCAGTTAGCAACTGCGGACAGGGTTCCTGGTTGGTGCAGTATAAACAGCTGCTCCCCCACCGCAGCAGCTGAAACAAGTGAAAGGAGCAACTAAACTCTATCTCTATGCGGAGGCACAAATCAACAACATCAAGCAATATGAAAAAATACATTAAATTTCCAGAACAGAAAGAAAATAACAAATACACAGAAAACAATCCTAAAGAAAATGAGATATATAACCTAAATGATGATGACTTCAAAACAGCCATCATTAAAATACTCAATGAGTTAAGAGAGAATTCTGACCAACAACTCAACGAGTTCAGGAGCTATGTCACAAAAGAGTTTGATATGATAAAGAAGAGCCAAACAGAAATATTGGAAATGAAGAACACAATAGAGGAGATTAAGAAAAATCTAGATGCTCTGAACAGTAGGGCCGATAATATGGAGGAAAGAATTAGCAACTTGGAAGATGGCAATATAGAATTGCTGCAGGCAGAGGAGGAGAGAGAAGCAAGACTAAAAAGAAATGAAGAAACTCTCCGAGAATTATCAGACACAATTAGGAGATGCAACATCAGGATTATAGGTATACCAGAGGGAGAAGAGAAGGAGAATGGGGCAGAAAGCCTATTCAAAGAAATAATGGCTGAGAACTTCCCAAATCTGGTGAGAGAGATGGATCTTCAGGTGACAGAAGCCAATAGATCTCCAAACTTTATCAATGCAAGAAGACCAACTCCATGCCATATAGTAGTGAAGCTAGCAAAAGTCAACGACACGGAGAAAATACTAAGGACAGCCAGGCAAAAGAAACTAACCTACAAAGGAACCCCCATCAGGCTACCAGCAGATTTGTCAGCAGAAACTTTACAGGCTAGAAGAGAGTGGAATGATATATTCAAAAATCTGAAGGACAAAAATCTACAGCCGAGAATTCTCTACCCAGCGAAAATATCCTTCAAATATGATGGAGAAATAAAAACTTTCCCAGATAAACAAAAATTAAGGGAGTTCATTGCCACAAAACCTCCTCTTCAGGAAATCCTCAGGAAAACCCTCATTCCTGAAAAATCCAAAAAAGGAAAGGGGCTACAAAACCAAGAGCAGAGGAGATAAGTAGAAGGACAACAACAGAGAGTAGCAGCTCTTCATCAGAACAGATTAAACCATGGGACGAGAAACAAAGGAAATTGAAGAAAACCAGAAAACAAGACACAAAATGGTAGTGGTAGGCCCCCACATCTCAATAATCACTCTAAATGTAAATGGATTGAACTCCCCAATCAAAAGACACAGAGTGGCAGGATGGATCAAAGAACAAGATCCAACAATATGCTGCCTCCAGGAAACACACCTCAGCCCCAAAGACAAACACAGACTCAGAGTGAAGGGATGGAGAACAATACTCCAAGCTAATAATGAACAAAAGAAAGCAGGTGTCACTATACTAATATCAGACAAGGTAGATTTCAAAGCAAAACAGATAAAGAAAGATAAAGAGGGACAGTATATAATGATAAAAGGGACTCTCCACCAAGAAGACATAACACTTATAAATATATACGCACCCAACACAGGAGCACCAAAATTTGTAAAGCAACTCTTAATAGAACTAAAAGAAGACATCAACAACAATACAATAATAGTAGGGGACCTCAACACACCATTAACACCAATGGACAGAACATCCAGACAGAAAATCAACAAGGAAATAATAGAATTAAATGAAAAATTAGACCAGATGGACTTAATAGATATATATAGAACACTTCATCCAAAAACAGCAGGTTACACATTCTTCTCAAGTGCACATGGAACATTCTCAAGGATTGACCATATTTTGGGAACCAAAGCAAACATCAATAAATACAAGAGAGTTGAAATAGTATCAAGCATCTTTTCTGATCATAATGCTATTAAACTAGAAATCAACTACAAGAAAAAAGCAGAGAAAGGTGCAAAAATGTGGAGACTAAACAACACGCTTCTCAACAAACAATGGATCATTGAAGAAATTAAAGAAGAAATCAAATATTATCTGGAGACAAATGAAAATGAGAACACGACATACCAAATCATTTGGGATGCAGCAAAAGCAGTCCTAAGAGGGAAATTCATCGCAATACAGGCTCACATCACTAAACAAGAAAAAGCTCAAATAAGCAACCTCAAACGACACCTAACAGAACTAGAAAAAGAAGAACAAACAAAGCCCAGAGTCAGTAGAAGGAGGGAAATAATAAAAATAAGAGCAGAAATAAACGATATTGAAACAAAAAAGACAATAGAAAGGATCAATGAAACAAAGAGTTGGTTCTTCGAAAGAATTAACAAAATTGACAAACCCTTAGCCAGACTCACCAAGAAAAGAAGAGAGAAATTGCAAATAAATAAAATTAGGAATGAGAGAGGAGAAATCACAACAGATACCAATGAAATACAAGAGATCATAAGAGAATACTATGAAAAACTATATGCCAACAAATTGAACAACCTGGAAGAAATGGACAAATTCCTAGACTCCTACAATCTCCCCAAACTGAATCAGGAAGAAATGGAGAATCTGAATAGGCCAATCACAAGTAAGGAAATAGAAACGGTAATCAAAAACCTCCCCAAAAATAAGAGTCCAGGACCAGACGGCTTCTCTGGAGAATTCTACCAAACATTCAAAGAAGACTTAATACCTATTCTTCTCAAACTGTTCCAGAAAATTGAGAAAGATGGAGTACTCCCTAACACATTCTATGAAGCCAACATCACTCTGATCCCCAAACCTGACAAGGACAACACAAAGAAGGAGAACTACAGGCCTAGATCACTGATGAACATAGATGCAAAAATCCTCAACAAAATTCAGGCAAACCGAATACAGCAATACATCAAAAAGATTATACACCGTGATCAAGTGGGATTTATACCAGGGACACAGGGATGGTTCAACATCTGCAAGTCAATCAACGTGATACACTACATCAACAAAATGAAAAACAAAAACCACATGATCATCTCAATAGATGCAGAGAAAGCATTTGACAAGATCCAACACCCATTTATGATAAAAACCCTCAATAAAATGGGTATAGAAGGAAGGTACCTCAACAAAATAAAGGCCATATATGACAAACCCACAGCCAACATCATACTCAATGCACAAAAACTGAAAGCCATCCCTCTGAGGACAGGAACAAGACAAGGGTGCCCACTTTCACTGCTCCTATTCAACATAGTACTGGAGGTGTTGGCCAGAGCAATTTGACAGGAAAAAGAATTAAAAGGAATCCAAGTAATGAAGAAGTAAAACTCTCGCTGTTTGCAGACGACATGATCTTATATATAGAAAACCCCAAAGAATCCATAGAAAAACTATTAGAAATAATCAACAACTACAGCAAAGTAGCAGGGTATAAAATCAACATACATAAATCAGTAGCATTTCTATACACTAACAATGAACTAACAGAAAAAGAACTCAAGAACTCAATCCCATTCACAATCGCAACGAAAATAATAAAATACCTTGGGATAAATTTAACCAAGGAAGTGAAGGTTCTATACAATGAAAACTACAAGACTTTCTTGAAAGAAATTGACGACGACATAAAGAGATGGAAAGACATTCCATGCACGTGGATTGGAAGAATAAACATAGTTAAAATGTCCATATTACCTAAAGCAATCTACAGATTCAATGCTATCCCAATCAGAATCCCAAGAACATTCTTCACAGAAATTGAACAAACAATCCTAAAATTCATATGGGGCAAGAAAAGACCGCGAATTGCTAAAGCAATCCTGAGCAAGAAAAACAAAGCCGGTGGAATCACAATCCCCGATTTCAAAACATACTACAAAGCTACAGTGATCAAAACAGCATGGTACTGGTACAAAAACAGGTCCACAGATCAATGGAACAGAATTGAAAGCCCAGAGATAAAACCACACATCTATGGACAGCTAATCTTCGACAAAGGAGCAGAGGGCCTACAATGGAGAAAAGAAAGTCTCTTCAACAAATGGTGCTGGGAAAACTGGACAGCCACATGCAAAAGATTGAAAATTGACCATTCTTTTTCACCACACACCAAAATAAACTCAAAATGGATCAAGGACCTAAAGATTAGGCCTGAGACAATAAGTCTTTTGGAAGAGAATATAGGCAGTACACTCTTTGACATCAGTTTCAAAAGAATCTTCTCGGACACTATAACTCCTCAGTTGAGGGAAACAATAGAAAGAATAAACAAATGGGACTTAATCAGACTAAAGAGCTTCTTCAAGGCAAGGGAAAACAGGATTGAAACAAAAAAACAGCTCACTAATTGGGAAAAAATATTTACAAGCCACTTATCCGACAAAGGGTTAATCTCCATAATATACAAAGAACTCACACGGCTTAACAACAAAAAAACAAACAACCCGATCAAAAAATGGGCAGAGGACATGAACAGACATTTTTCAAAAGAAGATATGAATATGGCCAATAGACACATGAAAAGATGTTCATCATCGCTAATCATCAGGGAAATGCAAATCAAAACTACACTAAGATATCACCTTACACCCGTTAGATTGGCAAAAACATCCAAAACCAAGAGCGACAAATGTTGGAGAGGTTGTGGAGAAAAAGGAACCCTCATACACTGTTGGTGGGAATGCAAACTGGTACAGCCACTATGGAAAACAGTATGGAGACTTCTCAAAAAGTTAAAAATAGAAATACCCTATGACCCAGCCATCCCATTACTGGGTATCTATCCTAAGAACCTGAAATCAGAAATCTCAAGAGTCCGTTGCACCCCTATGTTCACCGCAGCATTATTTACAATAACCAAGACGTGGAACCAGCCTACATGCCCAGAAACTGATGATTGGATAAAGAAGATGTGGTATATATACACAATGGAATACTACTCAGCCATAAAAAAAGACAAAATTGGCCCATTCACAACAACGTGGATGGACCTCGAGGGTATTATGTTAAGCGAAATAAGCCAGTCAGAGAAAGACGAACTCTATATGACTCCACTCATAGGTGGAAGTTAGAATATTGATAAGGAGATCTGATCGGTGGTTACCAGGGAAAAGGGGGGGGTGGGGGGAGGGCACAAAGGGGGAAATGGTGTACCCACAACATGACTAACAAAAATGTACAACTGAAATCTCACAAGGTTGTAATCTATCATAACATTAATAAAAAAAAAAGTTAAGAGTAGAACCACCATATGATCCAACAATTCCTCTTTCGAGTATTTAGCTAAACATGAAAATACTAACTCAAAAAGATGAGCACCTCCATGTTCATAGCAGCATTATTTACAGTAGCCAAGATATGGAAACAACCTAAGTGTCCATCAGTGGATGAATGGATTAAGAAAAGTGACATATATACACAATGGAATATTATTAAGCCATAAAAAAGAAGAAAATCTTACCATTTCCAACAAGATGGATGGACTTTGAGGGCATTATGTTAAGTGAAATAAGTCTGACAGAGAAGGACAAATGGTGTATGATCTCACTTATATGTAGAATATTAAAAAAAAACCTCATAGATACAGAGAACAGATTGGTTGTTGCCAGAGGCAAGGGGTGAAGGGTAGGAAAAATGGGTGAAGGGAGTCAAAGGTAAACAAACTTCCAGTTATGAACGAAAAAGTCATATGCATGTAATGTACAGCATGGTGATATAGTTAATAATACTCTATCACATATTTGAAAGTTGCTAAGAGAGTAGATCTTAAAAGTTCTCATCAAAAGAAAAACTTTTATAACTATATACGGTGAAGGAGGTTAAGTAGTTTTATTGTGTTGATCATTTTGCAATATATATAAATATGAAATCATTATGTTATACATTTGAAACCAATATAATGTCGTATGTCAATTGTATCTCAATAAAAAATAGATAAGAAAGTAAATCAGTAAAAATATAGAAGTTAGGTTAATAAAAATGTATATCTAACATATGAGTGGTTAAATAAAGATTGTTTTTAAGAAATAACTTGGTTTATTTGATACTTTAAATCGTTTGGGTAGACATTGTCAAATAAGAATTGATGCTTAACCTTCCCTAGGTTATATTTGTATGGATAAAATGTTATTACTCCAGAATTTGTATGAAATTCATAGAAATTTGATATGCTAGTATAATGTTACAGTCATAAATTCAGTTATTATTTTAAATGTCGTATGCCACAGAAATAACCAAATTTACTTATCAGACCTTTAACCTCAAACATTTTAAGTCTTTTTTCACCCACAGATAATTTTTATTTTATTTTCATTTTTATCTGAAAATATTTGAAATTGCTTAACCAAGACAAGCAGAATAAGAATTATGAGTGATTGAATGAGCTGATAAAGGAAGACACTGTTTTTGTTTGGAACACTGTTGGTTTTTCAATGTTACATTTTCTTGATGTAAGGATATCCTTTCCCCTTTATTTTTTCAAGTTATCTCTAGCTTATAACAATTTAGTAGACTATATTTTTGTAAACAAAAGTGAAACATTTATTTTTTCTCCCTCCTGATCCCTCCAAAATTCAGGGACTCATTGAGTATTCTTATTTCCATTGCAATGTAGAGATTTGCGTAAGTTCAATAAGAATCTGTTCTCCTTATAACAAGCCACAAGTGGAAACATGACTGGAATGTCATATTTGAGAATGATGTGCAAAGAATACAGTTTAAAGAACTAAGTTTGACTTTATGGGGCCAGTGTTTACACGGCCCTTTTGGAAAAATCAGCCTTATCTTGCAGGTGAGTGAGAGAGTGAGTTTCTGGTAGGCTCAAGACACTGAGGATATTTAGAGGACCTTGAGAAGAGAGGAATTCAACCCAAACCTATAGGTATTGTAGGCAAAATCTGGTGGCAAGTTCTTGGCTTATCTTCCTAGCCTTAATAGGCTTTTGAAAGTCTAATCCGAGATTTCTTATGAAAAGTTCCAGCAAAGCAAACTAAAAAAGACTTATGTGGCCTGTTACTATTCTTATGGCACTCTTGTAAATAATCCCAGGCCACATCTAATGAGAACAGACTTATTTGTAAAAGAGAATCAAACAGGGGGATGACTATAGAGAAAAACGTTGTTTCAATGGAAAACTATAGTGCACCCTTGTGGGTACTCAATTCTTTTATTTTCCTCCAATATTTGATTACAATGTTCAAACTAATGTTTTCCATTTTTCTCCCACCATCCTGTGAGGCTCCTCTGCTAACCTGGAATCACTAAGAACTTTTCCTTTTCCTGAAATCCTACAAGCTGAAGCTGGACACATTGATGTAAAGTTCAAAGAAATCACAATAGATTATGCATAGGAAACTGTTGTGTCTGTTGCTGTGTGAGCCCCTCAGAAAGCTCACTGAAACACCCAAAACCCTCACCAAAGACACTCAAAGTGCAAACAGGGAAATTTGTCTGATTGCTGCTTCCATTCTTACTTCACTCTCTGAAGATGCTTCAAGCTGAAGTCTAGAAATCTTAACTGGCCTCCCTCTGGGTTCAGAGGCTGAGTTTACAACTATTACCTCGTTTTTCTTTTGTTGTCACAGAAAGTCCCCTTAAATGCCTGGCTGCTTGCACCATTAAGCAAATATCCTCCACTACTAAGTCTCCAGAGATAGTTCAGCTGATCCTTAATGAACAAAATGCAACCAAATGAGAAATGAACTTATATTGATAGGAAGAAAAAAGAATGCCTCTTCTTTTCTTGAACAAGAAGGAGGACAGATGATTTTATTTTTGATCAAACCCTACTCAGGCTCCCCTGAACTTTTCAAATAGACTTTGACTTTTGAACTTCTAATTTCATGTCACATTGTCCAATTTTAGCAATAATCCTGCTCAGTTGGTTTAATCATAATCCCCTTCCTCCATATCAGATCACCCTCGATATCTGATCAGGTTCTTCATCTTTCAGCATTCCCCAGGTGATGTCTGATCACCTTGGCATGCCTTCAGCAAGAATCTAACTAGGTTGGTTTAGCCGGAATACCCTCTTACCATGAGGTTTCTTGTGAGTAATTTTCCATCCCCTGACTCCTGTTCCTGGGCTATAATTTCTAACTTGCCCGTGGTGTATTTGAAATTGAGTCTGGTTCTATACTGAGGTCTTTTTTCCTCTATTGCAGTAGTCCTGAATAAAATAAGTTTTTACTCTTCTAATTATTGTCTAGCTCTGATTTTTTTAACATTCACTATGTCAAATTCTTGGAGCAAGGCCTTAATGTATCCATAAAGTACTGATGGTGGGAGAAGCCTGTGAAAAAAGGAAAAAGAAACATTAAAGCAAAATATTGGAGATTATGATGTATGAATTGGAAGAAAGGGAAATGGTAAGCTCTGTATCTTGTCCTAAAACAGGATAAGTAAAGGTAGGTGGGAGTGGAGTTCAGGTGAAGAAACCCAGCATGAGGTTAATGGAAAGATCTGAGGAGGCAGTGAACTAAGTGCCAAAATTCTCACCTAATATGGAGGGACAGGGGGCTTTGCAAAAGTTTTATATATACAATAAAATCAAAGAGGAGGTAGAGATTGGTTTAGAGATTAGTGGCAGATGAAGACACAGACTCATTTACTTACCTATCAATCAAAAGTCAGATATGTGGCAAGGGCAGATAGATAATTAGATGAACTCTTGGTCTCTGTTGAATTGTTGCGTTTACTCCCAGTGAAAGGCCTCCTAACAAGTCAAATGTCATTATTTATTTATATATAAGAATTAATTCTTTGAGAAATATATTTGGATGCCTACACTATCCCATCTTATTATAAAGAATTGTCTTCCTGGCTTGGAGAAGGTGCATTTAGCATTTTCCCCAGCATCTGATAAGATGCAATGTAATATAATCTAAATTCAATTTCCTATTCACAATGTGTGTATCTCAGGATATATATTTCAGGACTGTGGAGTTCTTAAGTACTTAAACTTTGGAGTCTGATTACCTTAATTTAACTCCAACTCCCAAATTTACTAATTCTATAAACATGAATAATTTTTAAAATTCTCAGTTTCTTCATTTCTAAAATAAGGGTAACAATATCCACGATGTCTTAGTGAGAAAGATGTGTAATGTAGAGAGACAATCTGTGTAAATATGCCAACTGGAATCTGACACATAGTAAGCACTCAGGAAGTATTGAATAAGTTGGCAATATTACTAAAATTATAGAATTAAGAATGAGAAATTAATAGTGAGGGGGTCGAGTAAGTGAGGATGGAGTCAAGATGCATGATTCTTCATAAATACTTTTAGATATTAATAATTCTTTTGAATAATTTCTTATAACAATTTTGGTTAAATCTCTGGCTAATATTAGTTAATATCAAATAGTTCTAAATTAACATAAAAACACAACATCAAAATGCTTTACGTTAGTCCTTGATTTGACACATGAAATTGACAAACTAGAGTCAAGATGATAAATTGTGAGAATAATAATATGTCTCACACCGGGTACTTTTAAAAATAAAAATTGATTTGATGAATCGCAACATTTGTTCACAATTAAATTCCTTTAATTCACCTTTAACTCTACAGCAGATTGCTGTTACTATTGCTCTCTTCTGATATATAACTGTGTACAAAAAATAGCATGGTGATAGGAAATTTTGTAATTTTGAGCATAACCAAGAAAAAGCAAAATTTGTGCTGACTATTCAATTCATATGTCTCAATATTTACTTTACTTCCCATATCCAACTGAAAGTTCTTATATATAACTATAGGTCTTTTTCTAAAATTGGTTAAAATTTTTAAGAGGTTAAGCACTTTTTTGATATCAAACTAAAAATCCTTTTATTATTTTTCTCTATCTTGTCAACATGGAATTTTGGATAAAATATTAATATATCTATGATAATAATACTCTAAAATTTGATGAATTGCATGTAAATCTTCGAATTCTTAAATTATCACCTCTCTATTTTATGTTTCCATCAAATACCTACATAAATGACTACTTGGGTTATAATTCCACTTTTATTCTTCCTGAATTCGGCCTCTATAAGTTTTTCAGCTACATTTACTCATATTTTGTATCACTTACACAGCCTCTCCTGTCTCTTTGGTATTGCTTATACAGTTTCTGACCAGATTTTGCTGGTTTTAACAAAGTAATCCCTTATTATAACATCTCTTGCAAAAGTCAGGGTTACTTTCTAGAAATTGTTGAGATTTTTTTCGAGATGTTTTATGAAAAAGCTCAGAAAAGACCTATACCCAAGTATCATTCAATTTTGTTAATTTATAACAATTTGATGATTATGTGAGTGTCTATATAAATTAGACAGAAGGTGAGGATGTTGGCCTCATAGAATGTGTTAGGAAGTGTTCTGTCTTCTTCAACTTTTTGGAATGGTTTGAGAAGGATAGGTATTAAATCTTCTTTGAATGTTTGCTAGACTTGTCCAGGGAAGCCATTGGTCCTGAACTTTTATTTTTTTGAAGGTATTTGATTATTTCAATCTCTTCACTTGTCATTTGTCTATTCAGATTCTCTATTTATTATTGATTCACTTTTGGGAGGTTGTATTTGTTTAAGAATTTATCCATTTCTTCTAGATTGTCCAATTTGTTGGCATATATTTTTTCATAATATTCTCTTATAATCCTTTGGATTTCTGTGATGTCTGTTGTAATTTCTCCTCTTTAATTTCTAATTTTATTTATTGGAGCCCTCTCTCTTTTTTTTCTTAGTGGGTCTCGCTAAGGGTTTGTCAACTTTGTTTATCTTCTCAAAGAACCCGCTCTCAGTTTCATTGATTCTTCCTTCTGTTTTTTGGTTTCAATTTCATTTACTTCTGCTGTAATTTTTATTATTTCTCCCCTTCTGCTGACTTTTGGCATTGTTTGTTCTTTTTCTAGTTCTGTTTGGTGTAGATTAAGATAACATTTCAAATTTTTCTTGTTTGTTAAGTTGGGCCTGTATTGCTATGTATTTCCCTCTTATGACCAATTTTGCTTCCTCCCATATGAGTTGGCATGGTGTATTTTCATTTGTCTCCAAATATTTTCTGATTTCTCCTTTATTTCTGCTATGATCCATTGGTTGTTCAGTAGCATGTTGTTTAGTCTCCACATATTTGTCACTTTCCCAGTTTTTTTTCTTCTGGTTGATTTCTAGTTTCATAGCATTATCATCAGAAAAGATGCTTGATATGATTTCAATATTCTTAAATTTCTTGAGGCTTGCCTTGTTTCCCAACAAATTGTCTATCTTTGAAAATGTTCCCTGCACACTTGAGAAAAATGTATATTCTGCCTTTTTTGGATAGAGCATTCTATATATATCTATTAAGTCCATTTGGTCTAGTTTTTTGTTTAATTCCACTATTTTCTTGTTGACTTTCTGTCTGCATGAGCTATCCATTGATGTAACCGGGGTGTTAAGGTCCCCTACTATTATTGTGTTGCTGATAATATCTCATTTTAGGTCTGTTAATAGTTGTTTTATGTACTTTGGTGCTCCTTCTTAGGTGCATATATGTTTATATGTGTTATGTCCTCTTGGTAGACTGCCCTTTTTATCATTCTATACTGCCCCTGTTTGTCTCTCATTGCCTTTTTTATTTTGAAGGCTACTTTGTCTGCTATAAGTATGGCAACACCTACTTTCTTTTGCTTGTTGTTAGCTTGGAGTATCGTCTTCCACTCTGAGCCTGTGTTTGCCTTTAGAGCTGAGATGTGTTTCCTGGAGGCAGCATATTATTGGGTCTTGTTTTTTAATCCATACAGCCAGCCACTCTGTGTCTTTTGGTGGAGAATTCAATACATGTACATTTGGAGTGATTATTGATATATAAAGTCTTGATATTGCCATTTTATCACTTTTTTTCCCTTTTTTCTGTATTCCCCTTTTGTTTTTTTCCCATGTATTTCAGACTGTCAATTCAGTTTGGTGGTTTTTTATGATGGTTTTATCAGTTTTCTCTTTACTTATCATCTGTGTCTCTGTTCTGATTTTTTGTTTAGTGGTTACCATGAGGTTTGTATAAAAGATCTCATAGATGACATCATCCATTTTCTGAAAGCCTCTTATATCCTTAGTCTAGGCAGGTTCCATCCCTTTCCTCATCTCTGTCTAAGTTGTTTTCACAACTTATTTCATTTTGTGCTGTGAGTTAATGGTTAAAATGAAGTGATTATAGTTTTTTTAACTTTTCTTTCCCTTTATCTTTAATGTTATGACTAAGTGTTTTCTCACCTGTTCTGATAAAGAGCTGCAATGTTCTGATTTTTTCTGCCTGTTTATCTCCTTGCTCAAGGCCTTGAATACTCTTTCTTTTTTTCAGGTATGCAGGCCTGCTTGATCATTTCTTGTAGGGAAGGGGTCTTGTGGTGATGAACTCCCTCAGCTTTTGTTTATCTGGTAAAGTTTTTATTTCTCCATCATATCTGAAGGATATTTTTGCTGTATAGAGTATTCTTATCTAAAAGATTTGTCTTTCAGAATTTTGAATATATCATTCCACTCTCTCCTAGACTGTAAGGTGACTGCTGAGAAATCCACTGAAATCCAGATAGGTATTCCTTTGTAGGTTATTTTCCTCTTGCTTGCTGTCCTTAATATTTTTTCTTTATTGTTGACTTTTGCTAGTTTTACTAATATATGCCTTGAAGAAGGTCTTTTTACATTATGCAATTAGGAGTTCTATTAGCTTCTTTTACTTGTAATTCCAGCTCCTTCCCCAGGTTTTGGAAGTTCTCTGCTATTATTTCTTTGAACAAGCTCTCTGCTCCTTTATCCTTCTCATCTCCTGTTGGGATACCTATAATCCTTTTGTTGCATTTCCTAATTGAGTCAGATATTTCTTGGAGAATTTCTTCATTTATTTTTGGTCTTAGTTCTCTCTCCTCCTCCATGTGATGCATTTCTATATTTCTGTCCTCTAATATCACTTATTTAATAATATCTGTTATTTAAAGACCCTAGATTTTTCTTTATCTCATTCATTATGTTTTTCATCTCCAACATTTTTGATTGGTTTCTTTTTTATGGGTTCATTCTCTTTGGTGAAGAATTCCCTCTGCTCGTTACTTTTATTTTTGATTTAATTGAGCTATCTTTCTGAGTTTTCTTGTAACTCATTTTCTTTATGATAGCTAGTTTGAATTCTCTGTCATTTACATTGTAAATTTCTATGTCTTCAGGATTGATTTCTCAGTACTTGTCACTTTCCATCTGGTTTGGAGTGTTAAACCACTTCATACTATTTGATGGGGTGGATTTGTGCCTTGGCATAGTGGTAGTATCTGGTCACAGAGTCCACCTCCTGAAACTGCGGGGGGTGGGGGGGATGTTGCAGGAGCCTCTGGATCTGCCATGATCCCTGCTAGCCATGCTTGTCCTTTGGAAACTATGCTGACAGGCCCCATCTGTGTTTGCATGCTTGTGTCACTGCTTTACAAATGTATACCCAGGGAACTCTGGTGGTGGTCCCTTGCTCTGATCAATAGGTCAAGCTCCTGCTCCAGGCAGGGGAAGTAGTGCTTTTTTTCAGGTGTGTACTCCCAGGGGTGCCTCCCTCTGCACTCACTCTCTGCCATCCTGTGGTGCTTAGCTTGGTGAAGATGCCCTCTCAATTAGTTAGCCTCCTCAGTTTGGAGCTTTTCCATGGGCTGGGAGGCCATTCAAGAGCAAACGCATTCCCATGGAGGGCAGCCTCCTCCCACCTCTCCTCTCAGAGGCAAGTGTGGTCCTGCACCCTGGGTTGCTGCTACTGGGGGAGGGAGAGGAGATCCCCTTATCTCCTTCCACTGCCTCCCAGGGGGTGCAGCACCTCTGCCTTCCGATGTCTGTCAGTGTGGATCTCTCAGATATCTATTGTGTTGTGTGAATGTCCTCTGTTGGTTTGTGAGTGTTTTTTTCATTGTATCTTAGTGGGGAGAGTCTAAGGGAAGAGCTCACTCTGCCATGATGCTGACGTCACTCACCAGTACCCTTCATTCTTTATCATCTGCTTTCTTACTTTCTACTCAGAAAATTAGTTTTCATGATTTTTTACCTTATTAATCTCCTTGAAACAACTGAATGTCAATGCAGGATAAATGGGGCTGCTTGGGAAGTAGACAGAACCTCTTAAAACAATCATAGGCAACACAGCTTCCTATTTGAAAGATGTTGATGATTTACTGAGTAGCTTTGGTTGTTCTTGGGTTTATAAGATCATTAAGAATATCTAAGTGCCTGAAATCTGAAAATAAAATTGGCTTATATCTGAGACATTCTTGCCCAATATTTCTAAACATTAATCTAATCCAAACAATAATCTGGACCTGTAATATTGTGAATTGCACTTGAATACTCCTTATAATGAATTCTTAACATTAAATATATAATTTTATTTAAGATTCACTTACAAGTTCCTTCTCTTCCATAATAACATAACTTTATTCCATGTCAGACCAATGATGGCATTTAAAGTGAGGAAAAATAGAAAAATGCCAGCTTTTGAATAGAAGTACGTTGTTTTATAAAGAGAACTATATTCTGAGTTGCATATATCAGAGTACCATTTAACATTTTCAAAAGTGATCTTCAATGGGAATGCAAAATGGCATACCACATTGGAAAACAGTCTGGCAGTTTCTTTCAAAAACAAACTTCTCTTGCTATATGATCCAACAATCATACTCCTCAGTGTCTACCCAAATTAATGGAAAACTTAAGTCTACATAAAAAGCACACAGATGTTTATAGCAGTTTTACTCATAATTGCCAAAATTGCATGCAATCAAGAATTCTTTCAATAGAGGAATGAATAAACTGTGATATATCCATCAAATGGAAAGTTATTCAGTGATTTAAGAAAATGAGCTGTCAAGCCAAGACATGAAAGAGTCTTAAATGAATATTACTAGGTGATAAAGCCAATCTGAAAAGGCTACATACTATATGATTCCAACTATATGATATTCTGGGAAAGGCAAAACTATGGAGACAGTAAAAATCAGTGGTTACCAGAATTTGATGGGGGAGGAAGGACGACTAGGTGGAGTAGAGATGCTGTTTAGGGTGGTGATGCTGCTCTATATGATAGTGTCCTGGTGGTACATGTCACATGTCTGTGAAAACCCACAGAATTTATAACACCAAGAGTGAATCCTAATGTAAATCTTGAACTTTGAGTGATAATGATGTGTCAATTTGGTTAACTGATTTTAATAAATGTACTACTCTGGTGTGTAATGCTCATAGTGGGAGAGGCTATGCATGTGCAGAGGCAGGAGTTACATGGGAATTCTGTTTTCCATTCAATTTAGCTGTGAATCTAATATTGCTCTAAAAAATAAAATCAATTTCAAAATGTTATTACAATGTTCTAATTTTTGCCAGTATTGGATATATTTTTTCACAATAAATCTGATTAACTTGAGTTCCTTAAAGTCTATTGGTTTAACTTATTAACGTCACTTTAAGTTTATAAAATTAAAAAATTATGTGTTCAACTAAATTAGCTTATAAAATGTAATTTCTTTATAAAAAAGATATATAATATGTACTTGTGGACAAAAGTAGTTATATTGTTCTTGGTCTCCTGCTTTCAAGTTTTCTGTGTCCATAGAAATTAAAAACTGATTGTTTTGGTTAAAGATAGCAATTAATAAATAATGATGAGATTATACTGGTATAATAGTTTAAAATATAAATGATATACAAAAAATGACATTCAAAGCATACTAGTAATAAGAATTATATAAATTTGGAACTCAAATGATAAAGTCATGGAATGAGTAAAGTTGAATTTAAAAGAGTGTTTTCCCATTTCTTATGACTATGTCTCAGAGTGAATTATGCAATTTTTAAAGTAAATACCTATATAAATACAATTAGTATAATTTATTTTTAGTCTATTTTGTATATTATCTTTTACTTTAATCTATTGTGATGTACTCTACTTTATTCTATCATCCAGTCTATAAGCTTCTACCTAAAACTCAGTAATATTGATATTATTATCCAATAATTGGCTTTTGACTTTTAGTTTAAAAAAGGGAACAAAAAGAAATAACTTTCCAAAATGTTATATTCTATGAAGATTGTAAAAAAATTATTGACATACCTGATATCTCATTTAAATAAGCCTTTCATGATAGTTACTAGGCTAAAACTCCACATGTCCAGTATCAGATGATATTGTTATAAGTTTGACTATTTTAATTAGAAAAATAGGTGTTCATGTAAGTTTTATAAAACAAAAGAATTAGAAAGAAAATTAAATTCTTTGGAAGCTTTGTCCAAATGAACAAATAAGCTAGATTCCTAAGACAGAATTAATAAATTAAGCAATCAAAATTAGAACCAAAATAACTGTTATAATAACTATCAATAAATTTAACATCCTAATTAAGAGACAGGGATTCTGTAATTTAAAAAAAAAATCATATGCACAGTCCAATTGATTAAAGGAGATTTACCTAAAAGAAGCTTTAATGTCTTATAGAAAATGAACTGGAAATGCATGTCTAAGAATATTGTGATTAAGCTAATGTGAATCAGTCACACTGTAGTAGAGCTTGCTTTTAAAGCTCTGTTCTTCCCTGCATCATCCATCTCCACTAAAGATACATCAGACACTGGGCTTCCTTTTCATCGGCTTAATTACTCCCAAGGCAAATTTTAAAAATTGGACTTCGTTGTTCTTGGATCAACTATGAGATATCTATTATTAAAAGATGAAGGACATGATGGCCCTTATAAATTTAACTGACCTTACCACTATAAAAATTATAAAACAGCATAAAATAATTGAAAGTTAAATGAAATATTTCAATAAATAAAGCTGTCCACACTTCCTATTTTTAAGTTAGAATTGTGATATTGCTGCAATATTATTTAAAAGTCAATACTTTCTGACATAAATACAGCTCTTATATAATATGTATATCTAAGGCTGACATCATTAAAGAAAACTAAAGATTCTAGATTATAAACATGATATACATTTCCATTAATGTAGGTTGCCTTTGATTTCTTTTAGTTTTGTAAGATGCTTTTAACTGTGGAGGAGTTGCAAGCCTTTTATTTTGGGTATTTGGATTTTTTGATAATAGTATAAATGATGTTTTTAAACATAGTTTTCCATTTGTTTTTTGCCAGTATATAGATATTCAGTTTGGTTGTTGATCTTGCAACAGAGAACTTGCTGAACTGCGTGATTAATTCTTATAGAATTTTATGTAGATGTTTTGATATTTTACCCATGTCATCATGTCTCTACAAATAAGGACTTATTTTCTTCCTTCCTAGTCCTTGGTAATGTCAGTAAGAACAGTGAAGTAAAGACCTCTGAAAATCGTCCCTCTGACAAAAGCAATGAAAATGTTGGCAAAAAACAGGTTTAACTTTTTCAGAACTCTGGAAAATAAAACTCTTGAAGAAACCCAGGAAAGCATTTATTCAAGAAAAACTGAATCTCAGTAAGAACAGCAAGTTTTGTGGCATTTTTTACTTCGTCTAGTTCCATCTCCTGCTCTCCAGTTAAATGGTAGCCTTGAAAATAACAGCCTATATTCCCAGTGCAGCTTGGCAGTCCATGGCGGGAGCAGAACAAAGTTGAAGTTGTTTCAAAGCCTCCTTCTCAAAAAACTGTAATTGTTTGGCATTTCTTAGAGTCCCAGAAAGATCTCTCTTAACAAGGCAGACTTGAAGCTTTACCCAGGGCTAAAAGTCTTCTATCTAGGTGCATTTGTTGAAAACAATTACAGGCAAACACTGGATGACATTTGGGCAAATAGCAGACTAACCAAAAACTTAAAAGGAAAAGCTAGGGAATTAGGTATCCAGAGCAGCTTTGAAAATTTCCTACATATTTCTGTGAATCTAGAAGGCCACAAATATGTGAAAGGCTACGTATTTGCTCAGGATAGAGGATAAGGCCCTCAACTCTCACCTAAGGCTGATCTGGAGTCTCTGAACAAGCAGAAGGGAAGGCTACGGCGGAGTTGTAAACTGCCTGGATGACTGTTGAAGGCAGGCCCCAACATACACAGAGACACTCACCAAAATCTGGGCGATCACTGGCTCCAGGCATTCAAGGAAATCTCTGTTTAATCATCACCCGATCGCTAAGCTAATAGTATACAGCAGAGTATACAGACTGTACGCATTAGTTCAGAAAAGTCATTAACAAACAAACAAACAACTACTACCAAAAGTAGCAATAGCAACAGACCCTGGAGAGGAGGGAGAATCTGATTCCAGAGATGTCACTTCATATTATTTTAAATATCCGGTTTTCTTTAAAAAAATTACTGGATAGGAAAAGAAACAAGAAACTATCATTCACAAATGGGGATGAGGGACAATCAATATTAATAGCAATATTAATTATCTCCAAGGCAGCCCAGATGTTGAACCAAGTAGACAGAGAATTTAAATCAGTTATTTCAAATAATTTCAAAGAGCTAAAGGAAGCTATGTTTAAAAAACTAAAGGAAAGTAAAAGAACAATGTCTCACCAAATAGAGAATATTAGTCAGGGGATACAAATTATAAAATGGAACCAAACACAACTTCTGGAAAAGAAACGTATGATAGCTGAAATGAAAAATTCTCTAAAGGAGTTCAACAGTAGTCTTTCACCATTGAGTATAATGTTAGCTATAGGTTTTTCATATACATCTTTTATCAACAGTAGTCTTTCACCATTGAGTATAATGTTAGCTATAGGTTTTTCATATACATCTTTTATTATTTTGAGGTAGTTTCCTTCTGTTCTTAGCTTGTTGAGTATTTTTGTCATGAAAGCTTGTTGCATTTTATCAAGTGCTTTTTTTTGCATCATTGACATGATCATGTGGTTCTTTTCTGTCATTCTGTTAATGTGGTGTACCACATTGATTGCTTTTGTATGTTGAAATCCCTGATGGATTTTATAATTATAGTTGCTACAAACTGCATGGGAAACACATCAACAAAATATTTCTTTTAGTACCCTTCCTTTATTCTATTGTTTGAGAATAAAAATGTATAATTTGCCTCCTATATGCTAGATATCGTGTAATGACATCACTATATACCATTACTCGAGGCTGAGATCTATTTTTCAATGACATAACGTACCTGTACTTTACCAATTACAACAAAAAATGCAAAAAATAATTTTTTTGCATTATAGATAAGCACTCTATAAAATACCTCTTAAAGTCTCACAATATATTTATGTACTAGGTATGGTTCTATTTGACCCATTATATAATTAAGGGAACTAAAGATACAGAGAAGTTAGGTTTATTTTGACACCTAACTAGTAAGTGATGAAGACTTGAAAACTTCCTTTAGCACATTTCAGCTTTTTCACCACTATTATACATGCTAATCTATTTTGCACTGCCCAGGCATCCTTTCCTGAACTTTCTAATTCTAAGAATTTTATGTAAAATATCTCAAACTCTCAATCTAAAGAACCATATAATCTGCAATAAATTAGCCGATTTATCCTTTTAAATTTTACTCGTTTTATATTTTTGAATCATGTTACAAAATAAATGTAGTTAATCAGTATTATTCGACTATTCTATATTTAAAAATTTGCCTACTTGCTAAAGATTTATTTGTAACTCTCAAATCAATATTCGTAGCTCTGCAATAAAGAAACCATGCGTGAGCATCTTCAGTGCAGGAAGCATCCTTAGTCCTCACTTGTTCTCTTATATCACATCACTCTTGGAACTTCCAAGCCCCAAAACACACACACACACACACACACACACACACACACACACACACCACAAAATCATACTTTGTAGGATTCCAGGAAGAGCCTCCTCTAGAAGTGGCAGTATTACCCTAAGACCCTCCAGAGACACTAAGGGGCTTGTTGACCTCAGCCCTGAGTGGGTGAAGAAGGCTGGCCTCAGGACGCTATCCAGGCTCTCTCCTTTCCCACCTCCCCAGGAGATGGGTGCCCTGTCCTGCAAGCGCAGGGTCAGGTAAGTGAGGGACAGCTGTCCCAGTCCTGCTCTGAACCCTCCAAACACCAGGCCCGGCAGGACCCTGAAACTAGGCGGGCTCTGACAGGACACTGGGCTCTCCCCAGCCTGGCCTGGGGTTTTGGAGCAAGGAGGGCGACGCCCGCCACTCAAAGGGGCTCTGAGACAGGCAGTCCTCCTAGCATCAGGGTCCTTCACTTACCATGAACCGCGGAGGTCACCCAGCCCAGGCCTGAGAGAATCAGCAAGAGAGACAGCATTGTGTGGCCTGCCAGCCTGGCCGCAGCGATAGCGGTTGGCTGTTCGAGCGCTGGGGAGGCGGCTGGAGGGAAAGGGCGGTGGGAGTCGGGGGCCCGGGGCCCACCTCTGCGGACTGGACGCCCGGTTGCAGCCCCAGGGGCGCCCCAATCACGGCCCTCTGCACACGGGAAGCACGCTGGAGCCTGCGCTTCTGGCCACGTGGGCTTTATTTTCAAAAAATTTGACTTTCTAAACATATTTCGGGTAACATAAGGGTTATAAAGCATACTTTCTCCTCTGGAAACAGACCATTTGTTGGTGAAGTTCCTGGCAGTGTTAATAGTGCACCTGACAGCTTTCCGGTACAATGGCTGAATTACTGTAGCGAAAGAAAAAAACGGAAAGTCACAATATGTTTAGCAGCAGACAGTTGCCTGTTTTATCCAAATCTACTGCCGAATTTCTCTTTTAAGTTTCAGGTCAAATACACATATACACAAATACACATACACGCACACTCGTAGATAATGTAAAAAGAAACATCTAAATCAATTCTGTTGTAAAGTTTCTTAGAAAACTAGGTTTCCAAATAAAAAGCCAAATATTAAATGTCCATATGTGTTTTATTACTTTAGAATTGATCTATAATTTAAATATGAGGCAAAATAATTACAGCTATGAAAGTGATTGAAAAACAATAGAAATCCATTTATTTATTCGGTTTTGTACACTTTTGGTTGTTAGAAAAATCTATAGCTTCAGGAAACTAAGTGAGAGACTACATAGAAAATTTTCACAATCAATATGGAGTTCACACAATGAAAGTCAACAGAGTTAACTTGGAAAGAATGTTCATTTCATGTTTTAATATACAGGTTGGTGACTTGCTTAATTTCAGTATTTTTTCAAAATTTGTTTTTTTATGATAATTTTTTTGGTGTGGTGAAATACACATAACATAAAATTTACCATCTTAACCATGTTTAAGTGTACAGTTTATTGCTATTATTTTAAGTAATATATTAATTATTATTATATATTAATATATTAAGGATATATTAAGCATATTCACATTGTTGTGCAAACACCACCAACAACCATCTCCAAAATTCTTTATCTTGAAAAACTGGAACTCTATATCCGTTAAACTATTAAGTCCCTATTTCTCCCTTCCCGAAACCAAATGGCACCGACCATTTTAATTTCTCTTGAACTATGTGGGAGATTTTGTGCAATGTTAGTGTTGTTTCTTCCTTTAATGTCTGATAGAATTCACCAGAGAAGCTATCTGGGCCTGGAGACAACTTTATAAATAGATTTTGAACTACAAAGTCAAGCTGTTTAATAGATATAAGGCTGCTCAGGTTATCCATTTCTTCCTGAGTAAGCTTTGATAGTTTTAGTCTTTCAAGAATTTGTCCATTTTGTTGTCAAATTTATTGGTATTAACACTTTCTTGATATTTCCTCGGTATCTTTCTATTGTCTACAGGATCAGTGATGAAGGATCATCTCTCATTCTAGATATTGGTAATATTCATCTTCTCTCTTCATTCAAATCAGTCTGAATACAGAGCTGGTAATTTTATTGATCTTCCCAATGAAACAGCATTTTGGTTCACTGATTTAATTGATTGCTTTCCTGTGTTCTATTTTATTTTATTCTATTTAATTTTTATTTTCTATTACTAATTATAAATATTGGTTTATAACATTGTATAAATTTCATGTGTACATCATTATATTTTGATTTCTGTGTAGATTACATCACGTTCACCATGCAAAGACTAATTACCATCCATCACCATACTAATATGGCTAATTACTCCTTTCCCCATCCCAACTTCCCCTCTGGTAACCACCAATCCAATCTGTCTCTGTGTTTGTTTGTTGTTGCTGTTATCTTCCATTTATCAGTGAGATCATATGGTATTTGACTTTCTCCCTCTAACTTATTTTGCTTAGCATAATACCCTCATGGTCCATCCATGTTGTCACAAATGGCCAGATTTCATCTTTTTTTATGACTGAGTAGTACTCCCTCGTGTATATATACCACATCTTCTTTATCCATTCGTCCCTTGATGGCCACCCAGGTTGCTTCTAAGTCTTGGCTATTGTAAATAATGCCACAATTTCTTCTTTGGAGAAATGTCTGTCAGATCTTTTGCCCATTTTTAAACTGAGTTGTTAGTCTTTTTGTTGTTGAGATGTATGAGTTCTTTGTATAGTTTGGATATTTACTCCTCATCAGATATATGAATTGCAAATATCTGCTACTAATTGTTATGCTGTCCTTTTGTTTCATTGATGGTTTGTTTCCTTTGCTGTACAGAAACTTTTTAGTTTGAGTAGTCACATTTGTTTCTTTTTTCTTTTTTTTCCCTTGCCCCGTCAGACATGGTACTTGGAAATATGCTGCTAAGACCATTGTCAAAGAGTGTACTGCCTATGTTTTCTTATAGAAGTTTCAAGGTTCAGGTCTTAAATTCAAGTCTTTAATCCATTTTGAGTTAATTTTTGTGTATGGTGTAAGATAATGGCCTACTTTCATTCTTCTGTATGTGGCTGTCAAGTTTTCCCAACACCATTTATTGAAGAGACTTTCCCTTCTCCATTGTATGTTCTCGGTTCCCTTGTCAAAAATTAGCTGTCCATAGATGTGTGGGTTTATTTCTGGGTTCTTGATTCTGTTCCATCAATCTTTGTGTCCGTTTTTGTGCCAGTCCCATGCTGTTTTGGTTACTATAGCCTTGTAGTATAGTTTGAAATCAGGGAGTGTGATGCCTCCAGCTTTGTTCTTTTTTCTCAGGATTCCCTTGGATATTCGGGGTTTTTTGTTGCTCCATATAAATTTTAGGATTCTTTGTTCTATTTCTGTGAAAAATGTTTTTGGAACTTTGATTGCATTGAATCTGGAGATGGCTTTGGGAAGTATGGACATTTTAACTATGTTAATTCTTCTAATACAAGAGCATGGAATATCTTTCCATTTATTTGTGTCTTCAATTTCTTTCCACAATTTCTTATAATTTCCTGTATATGGGTCTTTCACCTCTCTGGTCGAATATATTCCTAGGTATTTTATTCTTTTTGTTGCAATTGTAAATGGGATTGTATTCTTAATTTCTCTTTCTGCTCCTCCCTTGTTAGTGTATAGAAATGCAACTGATTTTTCTATGTTGATTTTGTATATTGTAATTTTGCCATATACATTGATTATTTCTGAAAGTTTTTTAGTGGGTTATTTAGGGTTTTCTATGTATAAATTCATGTCATCTGAAAATAATGACAGTTTCACTTCTTCCTTCCTGAAGTTATATAGCAATCAGGATTTGATATTCAACATCTTCTGTTTTTAATTGGAGTATTTATACTATTTAAATATATTGACTCTTTCTTTTCTTTTTTGAAAGATTGGCACCTGAGCTAACAACTGTTGCCAATCTTTTGTTTTCTACTTTTTCTCACCAAATCCCCCAAAAGTACATAGTTGTATATTTTACTTGTGGGTCCTTCTAGTTGTGGCATATAGGATGCTGCCTCAGCATGGCCTGATGAGTGGTGCCTTGTCCGCGCCCAAGACCAGAACCAGAGAAACCCTGCGCCGAAGCAGAGCATGAGAACTTAACCACTCAGCCATAGGGCCGGCCCCCGTGTATTGACTCTTGATATGGTTTTCAACTTAGCAACTTGTTGTATATTATTGTTGTTCTCTTTATCCTCTTTTTTAGGTACTGGGAATCACTTAATAGGCTTTTGGAGAAAAGAATAATTTTATTTGATTTTTTCAATAATCATAGATTACAGGAAGTTTAAAAAAATTTACAAGGAGGTATCATGAGTGTACCCTTCGCTTGGTTCCCTTGATGATAAAAATTTTGCATGACGATACTACATTATCAAAACCAGAAAATTTTTAATTCATGCCATCCATAGAGCTAACTTGAATTTCACCAATTTTTACATTTACTGATTTGTGTTTGTGTGTGTGTAAAAATGTATGCAATCTTATTACATGTATAGATTAATGTGTCCAACACCAAAATCAACATATAAATTGTTTCATCACCACAAGGAATATTCATACTACCCCTGTACAAAACACGTGCCTGCCTTATTTCCAATTCCTAATCCCTGGCAGCACATAATCTGGTCTCCATCTCTGTAATTGTAATTAGAGTACTTTGTATAAATGATATCATACAGTAGCTCTTGAGATTGCTTTTTCTGTCACATAATTCCCTTGAGATCCATCAAAGATGTTTCATGTATTAATAATTTATTCCTTGTTATTCCTGAGTAGCATCCATGGTATGAATGTTCCACAGTTTGCTTAACCAGTCATTCATTAAGGAGTACTTGGGTAATTTCCAGTTTTTGACTATTACAAATAACATTGCTAGAAAGCTTGTGTACATATTTTTGTGTGAACGTAAAATTTCTTGACTGTAGGATAAATACCCAAGAGTGAAATTGTTGGGTTGTATCATAAGGTCTGACAAATTTTTTGTTGCAATAGCTATACCATTTCACGTTTCCTCCAGTAATGTATGAGTGATTCAGTTTTCTGCGTCCTCATCAGTATTTACTATTATCACTATTTTTTTAATCGTAGTCATTCTGTTTGGAGAAATGTGATATCTCATTGGTTTAATTTTCATTTCCCCTGTGACTAATTATCTTAAGCATATTTTAATGTGCTTGTTTGCCATCTGTAGATCTTTTTAAGTAAATTCTCTGTTTATGTTTTTGCCCATTTTCTAACTGGATTTTTTTCAGCTGTTGAGTTTGAGTTATTTTAGTGCATTCTAGATCTTTGCCAGATACATGGTTTGCAAATACATTCTACCAGACTTCAGCTTGTCTTTTCACCCTCTTAACAAGGTGTTTTTTTAGATCAAATGTCTTTAATTTTGACCAAATATAAATTTTTCTTATGGATCATGACTTGTTCTCATGTGAAAGAACTCTTGGTCTAGTCCTAGACTTACAAAATTTTTCCATATTTTGTTCAAAAAGTTGCATAATTTAACCTTTTACACTTCTGTCTATGATTCAGTTTTTTAACTTTCTAGTTTTTAGTTTTATATTCACAGAAAGTTGCAAATAAACATACAGACAAGTCTCATGTACCCAATGCCTAGCCTCCCCCATGTTAACATTTTGCCTAACTATACTATAATATAAAAACAAGGAAATCTACATTGACACAGTCCACAGAGATGACTCTTATTTCACCATTTCCACATGCACTCATGCATGTGTGTGTATAGTTCTAAGCAACTTGATCACATGTGTAGTTTTATGTAACTATGATCACATCAAGATAGAGTACCGTACCAAGAACACTAGGCTTTTTGTTGCTGCCCCTTTATGGACATACCCACCCACTCTCCTCATTATCCCTAACTTGTTGGTAACTACTCATCTATTCTCCATATTTGTAATTTTTGATATGACTTGAATTTTATATAAATGAAATCACACAGTATATAAGTTTTCAAAATTGGCTTTGTGTCACTTAGCATAATTCTCTTTAGGGTCTTCAAAATTTTTACTTCTATCAATACTTTGTTTCCTTTTATTACTGTGTTGTATGTGTTGGTATAGATTTACCACAGGTTGTCTAACCATTTACCCATTGAATGACATTGATTTCCAGGCTTTGGCTGTTATGTATTAAGGAATTATGAACATTTGTATCCAAGTTTCTGTGAGAACATAATTTTCATTTCTCAGAGATAAATGCACAAGAGTGACATTGCTGAATCTGTAGTTCTCCAAAGTAAATGATTTATTTGGAACAGAAGGTGGAGAAGTGAAAGACAAAGGGTGCTATCAAATACTTTGGAGATTGTGGTGGTAAGAAATTAAGAGATTGGCAGCTCCTGAAAAAAACAAGCTAAATTAAAGACCAGCTAGAAGTTTAACAGAGAGAACCAAAGAAAGAGACAGCTAAGAAGAGTCCTTTTGGTATCAGAGAGAAACAAGCATCAAAGACTACTCCTGCAAAGGCACTTGGATTTAACTGGATCAGACTATAGAGTAAATTATGCCTCTGAGGAACAATATTCTAGGTGTCACATTAAAGGCAAAACTTATTTCAGTGAAATAATCCAGTCAAGTCACTAAACTAATGAAAAATCAAAGAACAACGACAGGAAACTTTGGGTGAATATGGGCGGGGGTGGGTGCTGGGACAGGCATTAGCATCCAGAATTGCTAAAATATATTATCTAAAATTTCCAGTTTCCAATGAAAATGTTACAGACTGCAAAGAAACAGGAAAGTGTGACCTACACCCAAGGAAGAAAGCAGGTAACAGAAACTGCCTGTGTGAAAGCAGATATTTGACCTAGCAAACAAAGACTTCAAAGCAGCTATCATAAATGAGTTCCAAGAACTAAAGGAAACCATGGAGAGAAAAGGAAAAGAAAGCATGCCAGTAGAGTCTCATCCTATATAGAATAATAATAAAGAGTTTGAAATTATAAAAAATAAACATGGAAATTATAGAGTTGAAAGTACAACAACTAAAGTGAAAGAGTCAAAAGAAGGGTTCAGCAGTAGGTTTGAGCTGGCATAAGATTCAGCTAACTTGAACACAGATCAATACAGGTTAATAATTTGAAGAACAACGAGGAAAAGCAAGAAAAATGAACAGAGCTTTACATATATGTAGGACACCTTAACTGCACTGGCATACATCTAACAGAATCCATAAAGAATAAAGAGATATAGGAGCAAAACATCATATCTAGAGATTTCATGGCTGAGAATTTCCCAAATTTGATGAAAAGCATTCATAATCCAGAAGCTCAATGAATTCCATGAAAAATAAGCACAAAGGGATCCATATCTAGACACATAATAGTCAAAATATTGAGAGACAAAGAAAGAATCTTGAAAACAGTAAGAAAAAAATGACTCATCACATACCAAAAAAAATTTAAATAAGATTAGCAGCTTATTTCCCATCAGAACAAAATGGAGGCAGGAGGCAGTGTGATGATGTACTCAAAATGTTAAAAGAAAAAAATCTATCAGCTAAGACTCTTGTATCCAGCAATGTTATTTTTCCATGATGATGGTGAAATAAAGACATTCCTAGATTTAAAAAAAGAAAACCTGGGAGAATTTGTTGCTAGTAGACACATTTTAAGAAATAACATGAGATTCTTCAGGCTGAAGCAAATTACCCAAGACAGTAATTAAAATTCATATAAAGAAGCAAAGAGCTTTGGTAAAGACACTTACGTAGATAATTAAAAAAACAGTATAGTCAAACTTTGGGTTTCCAGTCTGGCATGTAGGAAGTTCAGAAGTTGTCATTTTATTACTCCCTCTTAACCACAAGTAAAAAACTGAACAAATTGAAAATTAACAACTCTTCTTAGATTTGTCAGGGAATAGAGGTCACAGGGCATATGGGTACCACATAAATTGGAGAGACAGACAGGCAGGTACAGAGAATCACAACTTACTAGAACAGAGACTCACAAGTTGGTTGTCCATGGGAACCAGTGTCAGGGTAGGAAAACCTATATAATTTAGGAATGGCTAGAAACTCTGTGTGGACAATTAGGATAATTAAAAACCCCAAGGAGGCCCAGTCTTAAGGGTCCCCAAACTATTGTGAATTTTACCTCTAGGGATCCCATTAGGTTCTCACAGTCAAAATCAGAGAAAAATCCCCCTATGTTTTCAGAAGGGGGATAGGAAAAGTAGCTGTTTTGAAATATATACAGATTTTTCTGTTCTTCCTACCAAGGCTTGCCTTCAAGAGAAACTATTTTACTCTTTTATCAGAGTCTAACTGACCTGGGGGAGGGAAATACTCTAGCCCCTTCTAGTCATCCTCCCCCATCTGAGGGGGCAGAAAACTGAGAAGTACTTGTGAAAGTCACAGCCCAGAGGTAACAGGCTAAGAGACTGAGACCTAATCATAAGATTGTAGAATTATTCTCCTCCCTTTGTGCCTTACCACAATATCACTAAAGGCCTATTTACCACAGTTCCTTTTACCAAGTATATCATGTTTGGCTTTCAACAAAAAATTAGAGGTCATACTAAAAGACAAAAAGCACAGTTTGAAGAGACAAGCATCAGAACCAGATTCAGATATGATAGGGATGTTGGAATTATTAGACTGGAAGTTTAATACAGGTTTAAAACAGGTATGGTTAAGTGCTCTAATGGAAAAAGTGGACAACATGAGCAGATGGATAATGTAAGCAGACAGATGGAAAATCTAAGATAGGATAAAAAATAAATACTAAAAATAAAATCTGTAACAGAACTGAAGAATTCCTTTGACAGGCTCTGTAGTAGACTGGACACAGCTAAAGAAGAAATCAGTGAGCTTGAGAATATGTCAATAGAAACTTCCAAAACTGAAAAGCAAAGAGAAAAAAGGCTGAAAGAAAAAACCCAGTACAGAATATCTAAGCACTGTGGAACACCTACACGTGGGGTTATATAGGCATGATGGGAATACCAGAAGGAGAAAAAAGATAAAAAGGAATAAAATAATTATTTGAAGTAATAATGACTGAAAATTTCATAAAATTAATGTTAGACACCACATCACAGATCCAGAAAACACCAAGCAGAATAAATACAAAACATGTACAATTAGGCGTATCATATTCAAACTGAAGAATATCAAAGATAAGGAACAAATCTTGAAAGAATCCAGAAGAAAAGAATACCTTTCCTATGGAGGCACGAGGAAAAGGTCTATGTCCAACTTATCTGGAACCATGCAAGTAGGAAGAGAGCGGAGTGAAATATTTAAAGTGTTAAGAGAAAAATATCACCAAGCTGTAATTCTGTACTGTGTGAAATTATCCTTCAAAGTCAAAGACCAATAAAGACTTTCTCAGACAAACAAAAATTGAGGGAGTTATTTCCCGTAGATTTACCTCAAAAGGAAGAAAAGTTTCAGGAAAGGAGTGAGTGGTCAACAAAGTGAAATACTGTTGACAAAACAAGCAAAATGCTCAAAAAAATGCTAGTCAATTTTGGCTACTAAGATTTTTGGTGACTTTACAGAAAGCAGTGCAGAGGAAGTGGTGAGCATAAAAGCCAGAGGGACTTGAGTAGGATGAGGACTGAAGGAAATAAAAATAGTGAAGATAGACTTTGTTTTAGATCGGGTTTAACCTCTCTCTGCCTGTGTAATCCTGGAGAAATTAATTAATCTCATTGAACCTCAATGATGTCATCTTTAAAGTGGAGATAATCAAGTGCTTATGATAGTGTCTGGACAATGACAGGCGATTAATTAAATGTTGACTCCCTTCCATTGTCTCTTTTCTTTTCCCCAATAGTGAAAATGCAAAAAGGGCCTCTGGGTTGTGTTTGATGCTGCCTCAAACTCTTCAGCACAAAGATGCACTGATAGTGTAAAAAGTGGTACACGAGAAGGGAACATTACATAACTTCATTATAATTTGCATGTGATATCCAGATAATTACATAAGTCATCATATCCAGGCAATGTTTTATTTTTCTCTTTTGTTAACCAGGTTTCCTTACCCAACAATTATTCTCACATTAACTAAATGTAATTACACAGTGACTGGATAAACTCTCTAAATGTATTTTCTAATACTGTTCTTCAGTGAAATTGACTAGCATGCTCACAGCCTTTACTTAAACTTAACTCCTTTTGACTTCAAAGGATCCTGTTTTGATTTGGCTGTAAAATTCTGTATTTCTCTAATGAGGAATTATTTATATAGTTTGTGGGTCCTAGTAAATAACCAGTCTGCTATTTTTCTTGCTCAAATGATCTTGTTTTTCTGGAGACAAAAAAGGACTCAGTGGCCTCCTTTCCCTTCTTAAGCATCCTGCTTCAGGGAACTGAAAGAAAGAGCAAGAGACTACATTTCTCCAACTCCAGAGCAGAATCTCAGAGTATTCATTTCTTATCAGCCTCCCGGGGAAAAGGAGATCCCTTTGTTCTTCTTTTGGCAAAGTCAGAGCTAAAACACCCAGAAGAAGCAAAATAAAAGTTTTCCTCTTTGGTTATTCTGGTGTGCCTAGTCTTTGCTTCAGTGTCTATTTGTACAGTAATAAATTCCGAACTCAGGAGGATAACCCCAGCCAAAGTCTACATGTGCCAGATACCATAATATAAACTGCATATTCTGTGATAAGCTGTTAAATGTAATCAGTGAATGAAAATATGGCCAGCCTGATGTTTTGGCCACTGGATTTCTTATTGTCTGTAAACCAAAGTCTCTCCTTTCAATTCCAACTTCCTGACATGCCCATAAATAAAAATCTGAATAGATCTATAAAAAAGTAAGAGATTATGTAATTAAAAAAAAGAAACTTTCCTAGTTGAAAACTCAGGCCCACTTGGCTTCAAGAATGAATCTACAAAGCATTTTAAAAGAATAACAATTCTTCACAGACTCTTCCACATAATATAAGATGGAACACTCTCCAATGCAATCTGTGAGGCCAATATTACCCTCATACAAAACAAGGCAAAGATGTTAAGAGAAAAGAAAACTATAGGGCATTTTTTCTTGTGAATATATGCACAAAATTCCTCATAAAAGACTGCCAAGTCATATCTAGCAACATATAAAATGGACTATATAACATAACCAAGTAGTATTTATCCTGAGAATGCAAGGTTGGCTCAACACGTGAAAATCAAACAGAGTAATACACCTTATTAATAGAATAAACAGGGAAAAACACAGGATCGTCTACCTCAATAAGTGCAGGAAAACATTTGACAACATCTAGCACACTTTCATGATAAAAACGTTTAACAAATTAAGAGCAGAAGGAAACATCCCCAATCTAATTAAAGGCATCTACAAAAATCCCACAACTACCATCATACTTAATGGTAAAAGACTGAATGCTTTTTCTCTAAAATAAGGAAGACAAGGATGTCTGCTCTCATCACTTTTATCCAATGTTGTACTGGAAGTTTTAGCCAGGACAATTAAACAAGAGAAATAAGAGAATATATCCAAATTGGAAAGGGAGAATTAAATGTTCTATTTGCAGATGTTATGCTCTAGTATACAGAAAATAATGTTAAAATTCTCTAAACTACTAGAGCTGATAAATCAGTTCAGCAGGTATAAAGGATACAACATCAATATACACAAAATCAGTTATAATGCTATCCATTAGCAATGAGCTTTTGGAGCATAAATTTTTTAAAAAGTTTCAATTACAATTACATCTAAAATAATAAAACACTTACAAAGAAATTTTTCAAAAGGATATTAAGACTTGTACTCTGAAAAGTACAAAATATTTGATTGAAAGAAATTAAGGAAGACCTGAATATGTAGAAAGGCATCTCATGCTACCATTGGAAGATGTAATGTTGTTAATGTGGCAATTTTCCCCAAGTCTATCTACAGACTAAATGTGGTCCCTATCAAAATTCCAAGTGGATTTTTACAAAAATTGACAAGCTGGTCATAAAATTTATATAGATATGCAAGGAGTCTAGAATAGCCAAAACAATTTTGAAAAAGAATAGCAATATTGGAGAACCATACTTCTAATTTTAAAAATTACTACAAAGCTAAAGCAATCAAGAGAATGAAGTACTGGCATAAGGATAAACATACAGATAATTGAAGTAGAATTGACAGTCCAGAAATGAACTCTCATTTTTATGGTCAATTGTTTTCAATAAGTGTTCCTGGACAATTCAATGTGGGAAGAATAGTCTTTTAAACTAAGCTTGCTGGGAAAAGTGGTTATCCATATACAAAAGGAAGAAGTTAGATCTTTTTTTTAACGTCATACAAAAAAATTAATGCAAAATGAATCATAGGTCTAAATATAAGAGCTAAAACTATAAGCTCACAGAAGAAAACATAGGAGTAAATCTTCCTGACCTTGGGTTAGGCAAAGTTTTCTTTGATACAACACCAAAACCATATGCATAAAAGGAAAAAGAACAGATAAATGGTAATTCTTTACAATGAAAAAAAATAACTACTACTTTAAAATAAATCATAAAAAAACTAAAAGCCCACATCACAGAATAGGAGTAAATGTCTACAAGTTATACATCTGACAATGGGTTAGTATCCAGAATATGTAAAAAAAAAAAACCCTTTTCACTCAATAATTAAAAGACAAAAACCAACTTTTTCAAATCCAAAGATCTAAATAGACATCTCTTAAATGAAGATAAACAAATGGCCAATAAGTATATGAATATTATCATCCAATATTATTATCCATGAAAGAATGGAAATCAAAACCACAATAAGATACCACTTCACATCCACTGGATGGCTATATTCAAAAAGACAGAAAATAAGATTTGGCAAGAATATTAAAAAAATTGAAATCCTCACATATGGCTGCTAGAATTGTAAAATGGTACAGCTGCTTTGAAAACAGTATGACAGTTGTTCAAAATGTTAGGAGAGTTAACATATGACACAGGAATTCCTGGCCTAAATACATACTCAAAAGAAATGGAAATGTATATTCATACAAAAACTATAATGAATGTTCTTAACAGCATTAGCAATAATAGCCAAAAAGTGTAAACAATCCTAATGTCCTTAACTGATGCGTACATAAATAAAATATGACATACCCTTAATAGAATATTTGCCAATAAAAAAATGAAGTACTGATACATGCCAAAAACATTGATGAAAGAACCTTGAAAACGTTATTCCATGTGAAAGAAGCCAGTCACCAAAGAGTGTAGATTACATCTTTGCATTTACATTAAATATTCAGAATAGAAAAATCTAAAGGCATGGAAAGCAGATCAGTGGTTCTCTAGGCCTTAGAGAGTTACAGGTAAATAAATAGTAACATTTTTTTTCCAGCTTTATTGAGAGATAATTGACATACAACGTTATGTACGTTTGGAGTGTATCACATGATGATTTGATACACATATATACTGCAAAACAATTCCCATAATAAGGTTAGTTAACACATCTATCTCCTTATATAATTATATTCTTTTAATTTATTGTGGTGAGAATATTTAAGACCTACTCTCTTCACTTTCAAGTATAATATATGGTATTGTTGACTATGGTCACCATGCTGAATATCGGATCCTTGAAACTTATTCTTCTTATAACTGGAAGTTTCTACCCTTTGACCAACATCTCCTCATTTCGCCAAACCCAAGCCCCTGGCAACCCCAGGGAGTAACTTTTAACGAGTACAGAATTTCTTTGTGAGGTGATTAAAATGTTCTAAAAATGTTCTAAAATCATGGTGATAGTTACACAACTCTGTGAATAAACTAAAAAAATTGAATTGTATGCTTAAATGAGTGAATTGTGTGGTATATGAATTATATCATAATAAAGCTGTTTCAAAAGGATAATTGACTGCTTAGACAAAAATAAGTATAGTTTATGACATATACAGTTATAACACATGAATTTATTAAACCCAAGTGGAGAACCAACTGAACATTTTATGTGTGAAGTGCATGTCTCTGAAATTTGTTTCAGCAACAGTGTATTGTATTTGAATAGAAGACTTATGTGAGCATACTTTATGGTGTTGTGTGAGTCCTTTCAAATGTGCAAACTTGTGAAATCATTGAAAGTCAAAAACGGTAACCTAGACAAATAACTGAAACTGTCTATGGTTTTATCTTGAAACATGTAGGGGTGAGTGAAATGCTGCTAATGATTTGAGATTAAAAGATTGTAAATTTACAATTTCTCCTTCTTAAATAGTCATTTATTTAACAAAGTAAATTATTCTATGCCCCAGTGTCACTTAACATAAAAGTTTAAGTTCTGAAGACTGAGAAATTGTTACTTGTTAACAAATAAATAGATAGGTGGATTAATAGAAATACATATTATTATTAGTGAAACAGAAATTTCTGAGAAACGCAATTCATTTCATACATAAAATTTCATGTTGGTTCCAAACTTGGGTTCAAGAAATTACCCTATTTTCATGCCTCTTTTGTTATGTATATATATACAAAACAGAGTTACATAACTATATATATTTGTTATATATATGTATATATATCACAAAAGTTACATAACTGTATATACATATATATATGCTTTCTTATATATAAGCATGGAAGTAGTATTTGCTAATTAATTTGCTGTCTTATATGCATTTGCTAATTAGTTTCAAGAGAATCCATATCAGGTATGTGGTCTGGTCCATTTAAGATGATTTTGGTTGATAATAATAGAAAAGCTTGAGTGTCTCCATTTCTCTAGTCTCAGCTCAACCCTTCATCTTCAAATAGACTTTTGTTTTGGTAAGAAGGTAGATGACAACAGCAATTGTATTTATGTGTTCCTTTGTTTACATTCAGTAAGAAAGATTTTTATTTCCCACAATCAAGAAAAGAATGCCATTTTGCACAACTTGGGCCTCTTGTGAATCTAGTCTCCCTAAATGAAGAAATGTTCTGTGCTGATTGAGTTAGTCCTGGATTACGTGACCACTCAGTGTTATAAGTTAGACAACATTATCCTAATTGGTACAAATTCTCCATGGCCCACTCCTGGGGACATGGGATCTATCAATTCCTCTCAAACAATGTAGCTATTACACAAAGGAGGAAGACAGCAATGGATATTGGATATATCATTATGTTAGATAGCCTTAAGAACATTAGAACACCTTAAGCAACATTGTTAAGCAACTCTCTCCCTGTATATATATAATATCAACATAAACACACACAAACACACACACATTAGAATGCCTGCAATTATATCAAATGGCCTCTCCTTATCCTTAAGCAGATAGATCAACCTCTCATCCAGTTCCTATGGATTTGTGAATTGTGGGTGTAAATCATCTTATTCATTAATTTTTTTCTTCATTTCTAAAATTAAGGTAGATCTCATCAAGATGGTGGCATAGGCAGACTCTGAACTCATCTCCTCCCATGAACACAGCCAGGTTACAACTGTTTTTTGAAAAATTACCCTGGATAGAAAACTGAAAACTGGATAAAGAGAACCCCCACAATAAGGGACCATCCGGACTAAGGCAGAAGAGGCAGAAATTCCTTCTGGAGAGAAAAAAAGCCACCTTCACAAGCAGTGGATCTTCACAGCTTGCCAGGCAGGAGCCAGCCTAAGGTACACAGCCCTCCCTGGAGGAGTGAGGTCCTGAGCAGGGGCCCAATACTGCTATAAGCATCCTTCAGACTCAGCACAACTGAGAAGAGGGTCTTACTATCTGGCTTTGCTGGCTATTAACTGAACGGGGGGACACCCCCCAGAAAAGCTATCAGATGAAAGCCAAAAAGACATGGGTCTTAAAGGGCCCAAGAACAAACTCACTCCTCTCAGAGTGCATCTCAGTGAGAGGAGAGACCTCTCTGGAGACTGCAACACTGGTGGTGGCCATTGTTGCCACCAGTAGTGCTGTAGTCCAGGAGTGTTGATACAGACCCTGGCTGACACCACTGAAGTTCTTCCCCTGGCCTGTTAGCAGAGGGTCTGCCACACCCAGTAGAGTGCAGATTTAATACAGTTCAGGTAGGGCAGGCAGCCCACCCTAGGGGCCAGACCCACCCAATAGAAAGCCCTTAGGCTACTTGTCCACCTGCATTGACTGAGTGCCTTGACCTTCTACAGGCAGGTAAGTGTGTCCACCTCTGTAGGGTAGGGCCTGTGTGAGGACCAGGTGAACTGTGGGGGGTCTTGGTAGAGAGGTGGGGGCCTCTGCAGTGAAGAGTTGGGGTATGCTTGAGGAGATTGGGAAGTGTGCATGGACCAGGACTGTGTAGATGGTGTGTGTGGACCTGTGTGGGCTTGGGCTTATCAGGGGCAGAAGACCTGTGCTTCACAAATAGCCATAAAAAGGATCAATCCAACCTTGCAAAGCCTGAAATAACTGATTTTCCCATGCCTAGGGCCAGTCCCACTCAGCTGTACTCCTAAGAGAACTGACAACAGCTTTGTAGGTCTGAGGCCTATAGTAACTGTAAGCCCCTGAGCCTAGCAACCAGCCACACTGGGTACCTACCCAATTAACAGGAAAACTGCAAGAGGAGTGTGCAGTTAAACCTTGTAGCCAATGGTGCTGAGGCTCCCCAAACCAAATCAGTTTTACAAACAGCTGGCCAGGGAGGGAAAGACTAGACTCCCTGCACACCTGCATTAAAAGCAACCCAGCCATAGCAAAAGGAGACAAGTAGCCCACTAAAAAGGTCACTCCTGGATCATTTGGATTGGTGATGAGAGGGAAGCACACTGCTGGGCCTCAAAAGGTGTCTCTTACATAAGGCCACTTCTCCAAGATCAGCAGATATAGCCGACTCACCTAATACATAGATATAAGCACAGAAAAAGAGGCATAATGAGGAGACAAAAGAATGCATTCCAAGCAAAGGAACAGGACAAAACCTCAGAAAAAGAACTAAATGAAACAGAAATAAGCAACCTACCTGACAAAGAGATCAAACAAAAACTCATAAGGATGCTCACAGATATTAGGAGAAGACTGGATGAACACAGTGAGATCAACAACAAAGAGTTGGAAAATATAAAAAAGAACCAATCAGAAACGAAGAATACAATACTGGAAATGATAAATTCACTAGAGGGACTCAATAGCAGAGTAGAGGATGCAGAAGAACAGATCAGTGAGCTGGATGAAAGACCAGAGGAAATCACCCAAGCTGACCAGATGAAAGAGAAAATAATTAAAAAGAAAGAGAACAGTCTAAGGGAACTCTGGGACAATATGAAGTGCACTAACATTCATATTATAGGTGTCCCAGATGGAGAAGAGAAAGACAAATGGGCATCAAAATCTATTTGAGGAAATAATATCTGAAAATTTTCCTAACCTAAGGAAGGAGACAGGCATCCAAGTACAGGAAGAACAGAGAGCAACAAATGAGATAAGCCCAAAGAGGCCACACCAAGACACATTATAATTAAAATGACCAAAATTAAAGAGAAAGAGAGAATCCTTGATGCAGCAAGAGAAAGGCAACAAGTGACATAAAAAGGAAAGCCCATAAGGCTATCAGTGGACTTCTCAGCTGAAACCCAACATGCTTGACAAGAAGAGCATGACACATTTAAAGTGCTGAAAGGAAAAAACCTACAGCGAAGAATACTCTATCCAGCAAGGTTATCATTCAGAGTGGAAGTAGAGATAAAGAGCTTCCCAGACAAGCAAAAATTAAAGGAGTTTATCACCAAGAAACCAGTTCTACAAAAATGCTGAAGGGACTTATTTAAATGCAGAAATGATGACCAGAAATAGAGATAAAAAATTATCAAAAAGAACCCCCCAAAAAACAGGCAATAAAATCACTGGTAAAGGTAAAAATATAGTAAAGGTAGCGGATCAACCACCTATGAAGATAATATGAAGGTTAAAAGACAAAAGTACTAAAATTACCTATTTCAATGATAAGAGGGTAATGGATAGACATGCACAAAACAAGAGATTAGATATGATTTCAAAAACATAAAATGTTGGAGGAGGGGAGTGAAAAAAGTAGAGCTTTTAGAAAGAGGTCAAGCTAAAGAGCCTATGAACTCAATATAGACTGCTATATACATAGACTATTCTATAGGATCCTCATGGTAATCACAAACTAGAAACCTACAATAAGTAAGCAAATAAGTAAGAGGAAAGAAATCAAACATATTAGTCAAGAAAGTCATCAAACCATAAGAGAAAAGAGCAAGAGAAAAAGAAAAGAAAAGAGATGAACTACTAAAACATCCAGAAAAAAGTAACAAAATAGCAATAAATACATATTTATCAATAGCTACTTTAAATGTCAATGGACTAAATGGTCCAATCAAAAGGCATAGTGTGGCCAGTTGGATAAAAAAAAAAAAAACAAGACCCATATATATGCTGCATACAAGAGACACATTTCAGGCCTAAAGACACTCACAAACTGAAAGTGAAAGGATGGAAAAAGATATTCCAAGCAAATGGTAAAGAAAAGAAAGCAGGGGTAGCAATATTTATATCAGACAAAATAGTCTTAAAAACAAAAACTGTAACAAGAGACAAAGAAGGACACTGCATACTCATAAAGGGAACTTTCCAACAAGAAGATATAACACTTGTAAATATCTATGCACACAACATAGAAGCACCTAAATATATAAAGCAATTATTAACAGACATAAAAGGAGAAATAGACAGTAACACAACAATAGTGGGGAACTTTAACACTCCACTTACACCATGGATAGATCATTTAAACAGAAGAACAATAAGGAAACACTAGCCTTAAACGACATATTTGACCAGATGGACTTAGTAGATATATACAGAACATTCCATACAAAAACCACAGAATACACATTCTTTTCAAATACCCATGGAACATTCTCCAGGACTGATCACATTTTAGGCCACAAAACAAGTCTCAATAAATTTAAGAAGATTGAAATAATACCATGCATCTTTTCTGACTACACAGGTATGAAACTGGAAATCAACTACAGAAAGAAAACCAGAAAAGCCAAAAAAATGTGGAGATTAAACAAAATGCTACTGAACAACGGTCAGGTCAATGGAAATATCAAAAAATTCCTGGAGACGAATGAAAATGAAAATACGACATGCCAAAATCTGTGGGATACAGCAAAAGTGGTTCTAAGAGGGAAGTTTATAGCAATTCAGGCCTACATCTACAAGGAACAAAAGTCCCAAATGCACAGTCTAACAGTGCTTCTAAAGGAACTGGAAAAAGAAGAAAAAACCAAGCTCAAAATCAGCAGAAGGAAGGAAATAATAAAACTCAGAGCAGAAATAAATGAAATAGAGACTAAAAAACAATAAAAAAATTAATGAAACCAAGAGCTGGTTCTTTGAACAGATAAATAAAATTGACCAACTCTTAGCTAGACTCACCAAGAAAAAAGAAGAGAAGGCTCAAATAAATAAAATCAGAAATGAAAGTGGAGAGATTACAACGGACACCTCAGAAATACAAAAGTAATAAGAGAATACTATGAAAAACTATACACCAACAAATTGGATAATCTAGAAGAAATGGAGAATTCTTGGAAACATACAACCCTCCAAAACCGGACCAAGAAGAAGTGGAGAATTTGAATAGATCAATCACCAGTAAGGAGATCGAAACAGCAATCAAAAACCTCCCCCAAATAAAAGTTCAGGACCAGATGGCTTCCCTGATGAATTCTACCAAACTTTCAAAGAAGTCCTAATACCTATTGTCCTCAAACTCTTCCAAAAAGTTGAAGAGGAGGGGAGGCTTCCTAACTCTGTCTAGGAAGCCAACATTATCCTGATACCAAAACCAGACAAGGACAACACTAAGAAGAAAATTACAGGCCAATATCACTGATGAACGTTGATGCAAAAATCCTCAACAAAATACTAGCAAATCGGATACAACGATACATTAAAAAAATCATAGATCGTGATCAAGTAGGCTTATTCCAGGGATACAGGGATGTTCAAGGTCCACAAATCTATCAACCTGATACACCACATTAACAAAATGAAGAATAAAAATCACATGATCATCTCAAAAGATGCAGGGAAATCATTTGACAAGTTACTGCATTAATTTGTTATAATAAGTCTAAATAAAATAGGTATAGAAGGAAAATACTTCAATATAATAAAGGCCATATATGACAAACCCACAGCAAATATTCTCAACAGAGAAAAACTAAAAGCTATCCCTCTAAGAACAGGAACCAGACAAGGATGTCCACTTTCACCACTCTTATTTAACATAGTATTGGAAGTCCTAGCCAGAGCAAGCAGGCAAGAAAAAGAAATAAAAGGGATCCAAAGTGGAAAAGAAAAAGTGAAACTGTCACTCTTTACAGACTATATGATTTATATTTAGAAACCCTAAAGAATCCACTAAAAAACTTTTAGAAATAATAAATGGATACAGTCAAGTCGCAGGATACAATGTCAACATACAAAAATTGGTTGTGTTTCTATACATGAACAATGAAGAAGTAGAAAGAGAAATTAAGAATACAACCCCATTTACAATTGCAACAAAAAGAATAAAATACCTTGGAATAAACTTAACCTAAGAGGTGAAAGATCTGTACACAGAAAACTATAAAACATTGTTGAAAGAACTCGAAGAAGACACAAAGAAATGGGAACATATTCCGTGCTCTTGGATTGGAAGAATTAACATTGTTAAAATGTCCATACTTCCTAAAGCAATCTCCAGATTCAGTGCAATCCCTATTCAAATTCCAAAAACATTTTTCACAGAAATAGAACAAAGAATCCTAAAATTTATATGGAACAACAAAAGACCCTGAATAGCCAAAGGAATCCTTAGGAAAAAGAACAAAGCTGGAGGTATCACACTCCCTGATTTCAAAATATACTACAAAGCCATAGTAACCAAAACTGCATAGCACTGGCACAAAAACAGACACACAGGTCAATGGAACAGAATCGAGAGCCCAGAAATAAACCCACACATTAATGGACAGCTAATATTTGACAAGGGAGCCAAGAGCATACAATGGATTATGGAGAGTCTCTTCAATAAATGGTGTTGGGAAAACTAGACAGCCACATGCAAAAGAATGAAAGTAGACCACTATCTTACACCATACACAAAAGTTAACTCAAAATGGATTAACGACTTGAATGTAAGACCCAAAACCATGAAACTTCTGGAAGAAAACATAGGTAGTATGCTCTTTGACATTGGTCTTAGTAGCATATTTTCATGTACCATGTGTGACCAGGCAAGGGAAACAAAAGAGAAAATGAACAAATGGGACTACATCAAACTGAAAAGCTTCTGCACAGCAAAGGAAAAGACAACCTAACAATTTGGCGAAGATATTTGCAAACCATATATCAGAGAAGGGGTTAATATCCAAAATGTACAAAGAACTCATATAGCTCAACAACAAAAAAACCAACAACCTGATTAAAAAATGGGCAAAAGATATGAACAGAGATTTCTCCAAAGAAGATACATGGATGGCCCACAGACAGATGAAAAGATGCTAAACATCATTAGCTATCAGGGAAATGCAAATCAAAACTACAATGTGGTATCACCTCACTCCAGTTAGAATGGCTATAATAAACAAGACAAGGAAACAAATGTTGGAGAGGATGTGGAGAGAAGGGAACCCTTGTACACTGCTGGTGGCAGTGCAAACTGGTGCAGCCACTATGGAAAGCAGTATGGAGTATCCTCAGAAAATTAAGAATAGATCTACCATATGATCCAGCTATCCAACTGCTGGGTATTTATCCAAAGAACTTGAAAAAGCAAAGGCATAAAGATACTTGCACCCTTATGTTCATTGCAGCATTATACACCATAGCCAAGACTTGGAAGAAACCTAGGTGCCCATGGCGGGATGAATGGATGCAGAAGGTGTGGTATTTATACACGATAGAATACTACTCAGCCATAAGAAATGATGAAATGTGGCCATTGTGACAACATGGATAGACCTTGAGGGTATTATGCTGAGTGAAATCAGTCAGAGGGAGAAAGTCAAATACCATATGATCTCACTCATAAGTAGAAGATAAAAACAATGACAAACAAACACACAGCAATGGAGATTTAATTGGTGGTTACCCTAGGGGAAGAGGCGGGGAGGGCAAAAGGTGTGATTAGGCTTACGTGTGGTGATGGACTATACTTAGTTTTTGGGTGGTGAACATGATGTAATCTACACAGAATTTGAAATATATTACGATGTACATCCGAAAGCTATATAATGTTATAATCCAATGTTATTGCAATTAAAAATAAATAAATAAAAATAACATCTACTTAGGGATAAATATAACAAATGTCATGTAATATAATGATGAATTTACGAGTGTTCAATGACCATTACACTTTAAATACTAAATTATTTTTACAATCATATTTACCCCTCATATTCTGTATTTTCTCTGTTGCGTGATTTCCTCATTTCATTTCGTTTCATGATCATAATGGTGAAAATTGTGAAAAAGGGCAGAACAATGTAGAAACTCAGAACAAGCCAGTTGTTCCGATGTGTATCATAGCCTTTTTTAATAAAAACTATATCTAGAAATGAAACATAGAAATCAGTGGATATTCACTGAATATTTAAATAAATTTGTATTTCTTTCACTTTAATCATATGTATAGGTATCCCTATATAAAACATAATTGAAATTTTAATACATCGCAATCTCCTACAGAGAAAAACAAAAGGACATTTAAGCTTATAACCCAAAACTACAATTGTATGTTTTTCATAGATTTCTTATTTATCTTTTATATATGTGCGTTTAATCATTATGATAGTGTGTATGTGTTTTGACTACTGCTTACTATATTCAGCTTATTTATGACATCAGCATACTAAAAGTAATACATTAATAGGGCCTCAGCTAAAAATTTAGAAAAAGGCATACTGTGAAAAATCCCTATCCTCACTCCCCTGCCAAGCCACATAGTTTCTCTCCCCAGAGGAAACCATTTTTAAATGACTCATGTTTCTCCATCTGGTATTTATATTTTATGCATATAAATAAAATCCATACCGATACCTATGCTTGTATCTGAATCTATATCTATATACCTATATGTAATATGTGTGCATTTTTTCCCCTACCATTGACATTTAATAACATATTATGACCTTTTATTATTTCTTATACCTAAAAAATTGAAGTATTACACAATTCAAAAAAGTATACAATATATAAATATATTAGCAATGATCTAGCAAAAACCATCCAGATCTGAAAACAGACCCTGCTAGAATCCCAAAAGTATCCTCAGCACATTTTCTAATCATCATTCCTCTCCAAAGGTTACAAGTTTATCCATTTCTTCCATTAATATTTATTTAGTGAATTTTTACTGAAGTCAAACATGTTAACAGAAATGCATGCATGCCATAATTATACAATTCAAAGAATTTTCCAAATTGAACACATCCATGTAACCAGCATCAAATCCAGGAAATTTAATGTTATCAACACCTCAGAACCCCCAGTCGGCTTTCTTCCAGTCATTCTCTTTTCTAAAGATAATCACTAGTTTGATCTCTAAGAGCATAGATCATTTTTGGCATATTTTAAACTTTATATAAATAGAGTTATATTGTATACACTTTTTTCTGTCTGTCTTTTTGCTTGATATTACCTAATTTGGGGATTTACCTGTATTGTTGCTTATGGTTGTAAAATGTTCATTCTCATCAATGCATACTATATCTTTGTATAGAAATAACAGCCATTAATGCAGTCTATTCCTTATGAACAATGTGCAATCATGAGTATTATCAATAGTGCTGCTGAATGAATATTCTACTAATGTGGTTTAGTCAACATATGGACACGTATCTCTCAGAAACATGCCCTTGGGAGAGGCAATGCTTATTCATAGCATATGCCTATATTAAACATTAGTAAATTTTCCAATGATTTTCCTAAGTGGTTATAGCAATTATCTTTCCATTAGCAGTGGATAAGGGTCTTGGTTGTTGTATATATTTGGTTTTACCCTTCTTTTTATTATATTTACTCTTTATATACAACAAAATGCAAACGTTTTAAATGTACAGATGGATAAGATTTGACAAATGTATACCCAATGATGCAAACATTTAAAAAACTGTTTTTGCTTTGCCAGCTGTGGGTTTTCTCCATTTAGTGTAAAATTCTTATCATTTTTTATTTGCTAAGTAAAAACATGGGTTTAACTAGTGCCTGAAGTTTGACAACAAAATAGTGTGAATATCATCTTACACATTATTTAAATGTTGTTATTTTAGAGCTTTCTTGAGGTATTTTTTGGCACATAATAAATGCACATACTTAGCATCTATGATTTGATAGGTTTTATCATATGTATGAACCCATGAAATAATCACATCAAAATAATGAATATATCCATCATCTACAAAAATTTTGTCTTGCCCCTTTATGATCCTGGAATGTTGCCACTCCTCCCCGTAGGCAATCATTGATCTTATCTGCATTCTCTCACTATAAATTAGTTTGCATGTTCTACTATTTAATACAAATAGAATCAGACAGCATGTATTTTTTTTAGTCTTGTTTCTTTCACATAGCATAAACGTTGAGATTCATCTACATTGGCACATATAACAATAGCTTGTTCCTTTTTTATTGTTAAATAGTATTCTATTGTTTGGATATACCACATTTTCTTTATCCATCACCTTTTGATTTAATTTGGGTTGTTTCCAGGTTCTATTACAAATAAAGCTTTTATGAACATTTGTATACAAAACTTTGTATGGGCATAAGCATTCTATTCTCTTGGGTAATTAGTGGAATGAGAATGTTTACCTTTTCAAGAAACTATGAAACTGTACAATTTTACATTCCAACAGCAGTGTATGAGACACTATCCTACACCTTTGCCAAACTTCATGTGGTTAGTTGCTTAAATTTATACAATTTTTAAAGGAATGTAATGGTATCTAATTGTGACTTTAATTTGCACTTCCCTGATGAACAATGAAGTTGGGCATATTTACATGTACTTATTTGCCACCCTTATATCTTTGCTGAAATATCAGTTCAAATATTTTGCCCATTTTTTATAGAGTTGTTTTCTATTAGTAAGTTTCAAGGACTCTTTATTCTGAATATAAAATTTTTATGTATTATTACTACAAATATTTTATTAATACTTAGTGACTTTTGAAGAGAAAAGATTTTTAAATTTGATGTCAAATTTATCACTTTTTCTCTTTGGATTGTGTTTTTGATGTCATATGTAAAAACTCTGCTTAATCCAAAGTCACTAAGGTTTTCTCATACATTTTCTTTTAAAAGTTTTCAATATTTAGGCTCACATTTTGGTTCATGATTCACTCTGAGTGAATTTTTGTAAATGATGTTAGAGCTCTAAGGGTTTTTTTTCTGCATATGAATATTTAATTGTTCTAACACCTTTTGTTGAAAAGCCTATACTTTATCTACTTAATTGCTTTGCACTCGTATAGAAAACCAGTTTTCCATATATCTGTTGATGTACTTCCTGTTCTCTATTCTGTTCCATTGATCTACATGTCTATGTTTAAGGTCAGTGTTACACTGTGTTGGTTATGGCAGCTTTATAGAAAGTTTTGAAATTGACTGGTGTACTTCCTCCAACATTGTTCTTTTCCAAAGTCATTTTGGCTACTCTAAGTTCTTCGAATTTCTGTATAAAGTTTATAATCGGCGTGTCAATTTCTGAAAGAGAACCTGATGGATGATTTTGATAGGAATTTTCTTTAATGAATAGATAAATATGGGGAGAACTGCCCTTTTAGCAATAGTGAGTCTTCCAATCTATGAAAATGAAATGCTGCTCCATTTATTTAATTTTTTTAAACTTATCTTAGCAATGATTTGAAGTTTTCAGTTTACAAGTCATGCAATTTTTGTCTAAATCTATTCCTGAGGATTTTATTTTGAATAAAGCTGTTTTCTCTATGTCACTGTTGGATTGTCTCATTAGTTTACGGAAATACAATTGCTTTTTGTATCTTGTTTTCATATCCTGCAACCTTGCTAAATATGCTTATTAATTCCAGCAGGGTCTTTTGTGGATTCCTTAGGATTTTCTGTGTATAGGATTATACCACGTGTATATCAAGAAGGATTTTTCTTTTTCCCTTCTCATTTAGATGCCTTTTTTTTCTTTTGCCTTGCTGTACTGGCTAGAACTTCTGGTACAATACTGAGTAGAATTGACATTAGTGGACATTCTCTAGGAAAAAACATTCAGGCTTTCATCATTCAGTAATATCTTAACTACAGATTCTCTATACATCAAATTGACAAAGTTCTTCTATCCCTAATTTATTGAATGTTTTTATATTGAATAGATATTGGATTTTTCTAATACTTTTGATATATCTATTGAGTTGATGATATTAATAAAATATTAATTTATTGTATTATTATGATACATCACATAAATTAATTTTCAGAAAAAACAACCATGAATTAGAATATTCCACATGGGCACAGTATTTAATCCCTTTTGTTTGTTGCTAAAATTGTTTTGCTAAGGTTTTCTTATGAAATTGGTGTTGGAAGGGCAGAAAAAATGAGACATAAGAGAACCTAGCTTCCCTATTCCCCACAAAAATCAATGATTGGACAGCTATCCATGAACAAAACCAGGTCTGGGAGGCCTCTAGTGTGCACACAGGAAGTTTTAGCAACACTGTGGAACCAAAAAGAATTGAGAATAACCACACAGGAAGGAAAGGAAGATAGCTTCATTTTTCCTATATCATCCCATTCCCCAGGTCAGTGTTGTTCAGTGCCAAGAATGATCTTTCCAACTAGAAAGAGATTCTTTCCCCAGGAAAGGAAGGGCTTCTTGAATGACCAGCTTCTCTAGCCTTTCAGGATTCTGCACAAAGTTCTTGCTTCAATTTTACCCCACCCGGACCAGCAAAACTGAGACAGATAGAACTGGCTAGGAACAAGAAAGTAAGTCAGAGGGTATTATTAACAAACACACAGTGGGGGTGATTATGGTTCACAGAAACCTGTCCTGTAGACAAACTCAGCAGCCCACCACTGATGAAGTCACTAGCCAGCAAGGTAACTGCCGACCAACTGTCCCCCACAGGTATTTGCATTCACTAACACCAGCAGCCTTGGTTCCTCCACGATCCTCCTCCCCCTGCCCTTCAGGGTCTAGACCCATGCCAGTAGCTATCCAAGCTCTCTGAGGCTGCACAAGTGAAGATGCCAGGTGCCTGAATCTTTCCCTCCTGCCACCAGAGCCCAGGAGCTACGTTTGCAGCCTACCTGGGCTTCTGCAGCTCTATGAGTGCAAGACACCAGCCTAGTGCTCTGGGGTGACCCCCACTGCTGTGCTCACACTTAGGGTTAGTCCTTATAGATGTTTACCTGTAGACCACCAGCCTAATGCTTGTCATTGGCCTCCACTGCAGTACACAAGCAAGGTGGGGACTGTGTGCAGCAACAGGTGAGCACATGGACAGCCAGGAATCCCCACAGATGCTTGTGGGAAAGCTCAGACCCTGCCTTCTGTCACTGGCCAGCCTTACCACATCCATGTGTTGATAGTTCCTCCAGCTGTGCACCTGTATGCCCGTAACCTGATTCACATCACTGGCTTCCATGGCAGTGCTCACACCCAGGGGAAAAGAGTACAATCACAGGGGAACACACTGACAGCAAGAGTCCCTGCAAACATTTGTGGGCTCAGATCAGGCCCTGCTTCCTGTCATTGGTCAGTACCACCATGCCCAGTTGTAACTAGCCCTTTCAGCTGTTTACCTGCACACCCTTAGCCAGACCTCTATAATCAGCCTCCATGGCAGTGTACACACCCAGGGGAAAAGAGTGCAGCCACAGAAGACCACACCAACATGCGAGGCCTGTGAAGCTACTTGTGGGTCCAGATCTGGCTCTTCCTTCTGACTCTGGCTGACATCACTGGGCCGATCTGTAAAAAGATAGCCCCTTTAGCTATGCACCTGCATGCCCCAGCCTGAGCCTCATCACTGGCCTCCACTGCAATATGCATACCTGGAGGTAGAATGTGAAGCCTTAGAAGAGCACCCTAACACCCAGTGCCACTGGAGTTTCTCTGAGTGAACCCGTATTTGGCCCTGGACCTTGCTAGCTACCCTGGACCTGATCACTAAGAGTGTGCCTGCAACTGACCTCTGCCATTACCTAACACATGCAGTTGGGCTTTGCAGTCAAGTGTGTGCACACTGCTGGCTTTAGCCACCATGACTGCCTGAACTTGTCCCTAGCTACTGGTCCTAGATGTGCCACTTAGGACCTCAAAAGCCCTTGTAGCCACCATGGATGCACAAAGTGCTCACAAGCACCACACATTTGTTGATAATGCTGACCCTGGTGGCCCGAGCTGAAGAGACATTACATCCCCTTGGACCTAGTGCCATCAAATGTCCCAGCACCTGATGCCCTTCACCACTAGACCCAGGGTCACAGCACAATTGAGTGTGCCCTCATCCACAGGCAAAAGTCTTCCCTTATTGCAATCAGTCCATAAAGTCTGGAAGAGGTGACTGCATTTTCAATTGTGCAGACAATTATGCAAGGCTACAGGGATCCTGAAGAATCAGGTAAATGTGTCCATCAAAGGAATATAGTAAACCTCCAGTAACTGGCTCCAAAGGAATAAAAATCCAGAAATTGCCCAGCAAAGAATTTAAAGTAATTGTTCTACAGATCCTCAGAGAACTACAAGAAAGCACAGATAAACAATTTAACAATATTGGGAAAAAATACAAGAATGAAATGAGAAGCTAAACAAAGAGATAGAAAACATAAAAAAGAACCAAACAGAAATTGTGGAGCCAAAGTATACAATGACTGAACTGAAAAATTCAATAGAGAGCTTCAACAGTAGACTTGAACAAGCAGAAGACAGAATCAGTGAACTAGAAGACAGATTAACTGAAATTACACAATCAGAAGTACAAAAAGCAAAAAGAATAAAAACAGTGAGGGAAGCCTATGGGAATCAGATGATAACATGAAAAGATATAGTGTACTCATTATTAGACACCTGGAAGGAGAAAAAAGTAGAAACCTTATTTAAATAAATAATGGCAGAGAAGTTCCAAAATCTGGGGGGAGACTTGGGCAACCAAGTTCATTACTCTAATAAGTCACCTTAAAATTTCAATCTAAAGCATTCTTCTCCAAGAAAAATAACAAAACTGTCTAAAACCAAAGACAAACAGAGAATTTTAAAAGAAAGAGGAAAAAATCTCTCAGTCAAGGGTTAAAAGACAAAAGTATTAAAAATAGTTACAGTTTCAAAAATTTGTTAATGGATACACAATAAGAAAAGATGTAAATGGTAAAATCAAAAACATAAAAGAGGGAGGAATAAAAGGATAGAGGTTTTGTATGTGATCAAAGTTAAATTATTATCAGAGTAAAATAGAGTAGAATAAATGTAAGATGTTTTTTGTAAACCTCATAAGAACCATAAAGCAAAAATCTACTGTAGATACACAAAAGATAAAGAGAAGAGAATCAAAGCATACTACTATGAAAAATCATCAATTTATAGAGAACGTGATCAAGAAATGAAGAAAATAAAAATAGAACTGCAAGGCAGCCAGAAAAACATTAATAAGATGGCATTAGTAAGTCCTTACCTATCAGTAATTACTCTAAATGTTAATAGATAAAATTCTCCAATCAAAAGGCAAAGAGTGACTGAATTGTTCAAAACAAGACTTAAGTATATGGTGCCTACAAGAGACTCACTTCACCTTTAAGGATATGCATAGATTTAAAGGGACAGCAAAATATATACCATGCAAGTGAAAACCAAAAGAGGGCAAGGTAGCTATACTTATATCAGACAAAATAAACTTTAAGCCGAAAATGGTAACAAGAGATATAGAAGGTCATTATATAATGAGAGAGGGGTCAATTAATCAGGAAGATATGACAATTATAAATATTTATGTTCCCAATAAGAGTACCTAAATATATTAAGCAAATACTAAACAGATCTGAAGGAAGAAATAGAAAACAATACCATAATAATAGAGAACTACAATTGCCCACTTTGGGCAGTCATCCAGACAGAAAATCAACAAGGAAACAAACTTGAATAATATTTACACCAAATGGATCTAACAGACAGATACATAAATTTCCAACCAAAAGCAGCATGTATTCTTCTCAAGTGCACGCATTCTCCAGGGTGGATCACACGATAGGTCACAAAACAAGTCTTAGTAAGTTTAAGACAAATAAAATCATACCAAGTATCTTTTCCAACAACAACAGTATGAAATTAGAAGTGGATAACAGGAGGAAAGATGGAAATAAACAACCTCATTTTATATCTCAAGGAACTAGAAAAAGGAAAACAAACTAAGCTCAAAGTTAGTAGAAGGATAGGAATAACAAACATCAAAGCATAAATAAATGAAATAGAGACAAGAAAGACAATAGAAACTTACTCAGAAAAACAGACAGAGGATTCAAATAAATAAAATCATAAATGAAAGAGGAGACAATACCACTGATACCACAGAAACACAAAGAATCTTGAGAGAATATTATGAATAATTATATGCCAACAAACTTGGTAACATAGAAGAAATGGATAAATTCCTATAAACATATAATATACCAAGACTGAAACATGAAGAAAGATAAAATCTGAACAGATCAATAATGAGTATGGATGAATCAGTAATCAAAAACCTCCCAAAATAGAAAAGCCCAGGACCAGGTGATTTCACTGATGAATTCTACCAAACATTTAGAGAAGAATGAACTCCAATCCTTCTCAAACACTTCCAAAAATTGAAGAGGAGAGAACATTCCCAAACTCATTCTACAAGAGCAGAATTATTCTGAAACCAAAGTCAGACAAGGATAGCACAAGAAAAGAAAATTACAGATCAATATCCCAAAGGAATATAAATGTAAAAATTCTCAACAAAATATTAGCAAACCAAATTCAACAGCCTATTAAAAGGATTATTCACCATGAGCAAGTGAGATTTATCTTGGGATGCAAGGATATTTCAACATATGCAAATCAATAAATGTGATACACCATATAAATAGAATGAAATATAAAAATTATATGATCATCTCAATAGATGCACAAAAAGCATTTGGCAAAACACAACATGTTTAATGATAAAAAACCTCAACAAATTGGGTATGTAGAAGGAACATACCTTATCATAATAAAAGCCATTTATGACAAGTCCACAGCTAACATCACTCAATGGTGAAATGTTGAAAGGTTTTCTTCAGAGATCAGGAACCAGACAAGTGTGCCTACTCTCACCATTCTTATTCAATACAGTACTGGAATTTCTAGCTGGAGCAATCAAGCAAGATAAAGATATAAAAGGTATCCAAATTGTTAAGGAAGAATTAAAATTATCTTTGTTTGCAGATGATATGCTCCTATATATAGAAAACACTAAAGACATTACCAAAAACTATTAGAAGTAACCAACAAATTCAGTAAAGCTCAAAGATACAAAATCAATGTACAGAAAACAGTTGTGTTTCTATACTCTTACAACAAAACATCTGAGAAATAAATAAAACAATTCCATTCACAATAGCATCATAACCAATAAAATACTTAGGAATAAATTTAACTGAAAAGGTGAAAAATCTGTGCACTGAAAATTCAAAGGTGTTCATGGAAGAAATTGAAGACAAAAACAAATGGAAAGATGTCCCATGTTCATGGATTGGAAGAATTAATATTGTTAAAATGTCCATATTACCCATAGGTTCAATGAAATCTCTACCAAAATTCCAATGGAATTTATCACAGAAATGGAAAAAACAATCCTAGGGTTTGTATGAAGTCACAAAAGACTTTGAATAGCTAAAGCAATATTGAGAAAGAAGAACAAACTAAAGGCATCAAACTTCCCGATTTCAACCTATACTACAAAGCTATAGTAACCAAAACAGTATTGCAGTGGCATAAAAATAGACAATTAGGCCAATGGAAAAGAATCAATAGCCCTGACATGAACCCCTGCATATACAGTCAAGTAATATTTGGGACCCAAAAATACTCAATGGGTAAAGGACAGTCTTTTCAAAACTGTTGTGGGGGAGAACGGGATAGACACATGCAGAAGAATGAAATTAGACTCCTATCTTACACCACGTACAAAAATTACTTCAAAATGAATCAAAGACTTAAACATGACACGTGAAACTATAAAACTAGAAGAAAACATAGGGAAAAAACTCCTTGACATTGCTGTTGGCAGCAATTTCCTGGATATGACAGGAATAGCACAAGCAACAACAGCAAAAATAAATAAGTGGGACTACATCAAACTAAAAGTCTTATGCATAGCAAATGAACCAATCAACAAAGTCAAAGGCAGCCTATAGAATTGGGGAAAATATTTGCAAACCATATATTGAATAAGAGGTTAATAGCCAAAATATACAAAGAATTCATACAACTGGATAGCAAAAGAGCTAGCAACTCACTTTAAAAATAGGTAGTAAAACTGGATAAACAGTTTTACAAATAAGACATTCAAATGGCCAACAGGTACAAGAAAATGTGCTCAGCATCACTAACAATCAGGAAAAAACAAATAAAAACCATAATGATATATCACCTCACGTCTGTAAAATGGCTGTCATCTAAAGGACAAGAGATAAGTATTGATGAGGGTTTGGAGAAAAGGTAACCCCAATGCACTGTTGGTGGGGGTGCAAATTGGAACAGCCACTATGGAAAATAGCATGGAGGTTCCTCAAAAAAATTAAAAATAGAACTACTATATCCTTCAACAGTCACACTTCTGGGTATATATCCAAAGGAATTGAAATCAGGATCTTGTAGAGATAATTGCACTCAGATGTTCATTGCATCATTATGATAGCCAAGATATGGAAACAGCCCATGTGTCTGTCAACAGACGAATAGATAAAGAAATTGTGGCATATATATATATGCAATGAAATATTATTTAGCCATGAAAAAGAACGAAACCCTTTCGTGGCCATTTGTGACAACTTGGATGAACCTTGAGGGCATTATGCTAGATGAACTAAGTCAGACAGAGAAATACAAATACTGTATGCTATCACTTGTATCTGGAATCTAAAAAGGTGAAACAAGAAAACAGGGACGAGGCCAGCCAAGTGGTGTAGTGGTTAAGTTTTCGTTCTCTGTTTCCTCAGCCTGGGGTTCACAGTTTTGGATCCTGGGCATTGACCTACATGCTGCTCATCAAGCCATGCTGTGTTAGCATCCCATATGCAAAGTAGAGGAATATTGGCACAGATTTTAGCTCAGGGACCATCTTCCTCAAGCAAAAAGAGGAAGATGGGCAACACACATTAGCTCAGGGCCAATCTTCCTCACCAAAAAAAAAAAAAAAAACAGAAAGAAAACGAAAACAGGGAGTAGAGTGGTGGTTACCAGAGGTCAGGGATTGAGGGAAATGCTGAGATATTGAACAATGAAAAAAACTTCCAGTTATAAGATTAACAAGTTGGGGATCTAAAGCACAGCTAATAGTAATAGCTAATAATATACTTGAATGTTGCTAAGAGATTAGATCTTAAATGCTCACCACACACAAAAAAATGGTAATGGTGATGGGATTGAGGTGGTAGCTAATGCTATGGTGGTGATAATTTTGCAGTAAATAAATGTGTTAAAGCAACACATCATACATCTGAAATTTACAGAATGTTAAGTGTCAACTCTATCTCAATAAAGCTGAAAAAAGAAATTGTGTCTACTTTCATGAGTGATACTGGTATGTACTTTTTTGTGTGTCTTTGGTTTTGGTATCAGGGTTACGTTTGCCTTATCGAATAAACTCAGAAGTACATCCTATTCTATTTTCTGAAAGAGTTTGTTAATGATAGTATTATTTCCTCTTTAAATATTTGGTAGAATTCATCAGTAAAGTCATAGGAGAGTCAGATTTTACTTATGAGAAGGTTTTTAACTAGTAATTCAATGTATTACTTTTTAAAAGTTTATTTAGATTTTCTATCCACTTTTGACTTTACTTTGGCAATCTGTTTCTTTCTAAGAATCTGTCCATTTCATTTGTCATCTAATTAGCTAGAATAAAGTGGTTCATAACATTCTTTTATAATTCTTTTAGTTTTTATAAGCTCATTAGTGAAATTTCCTCTTTTACTCTTATTACTGGTAATTGAGCTCTTCACTATTTTCTTGAATACTATAGGTAAACTATGGTCAATTTTGTTGATATTTCCAAAGAATTAACTTTTGATTTCATTGAGTTTTTTCTATATTACTGTTCTACCTTTCCATTCATGGATTTCTACTCTATTCATTACTACTTCTTTCTTTCTGCTTGCTTTCAATTTAGTTTGCCCTCTTTTTCTAATTTCTTAAGGTGGAAGGATAGGTAATTTATTTTAGACCTTTCTTCTTTTCTGATATAGGTGTTTAAAGCTACAAACTTTTCGCTAATCACTCCTTTAGCTTTATCCCATAATTTTTGATATGTTTATGTTTTCATTTACATTTTTTAAAAATTCCTTTGTTGACTTCAAAATATATTGGTTATTTACAAGTGTATTTTTTAACTTCCAAATATTTGATGTTTTCCCAGACTTCTTCTTGTGGATATAAAATATAGTTTTGTTGTGGGCTCAGAATATATTTTGTATGATTTTAGTTCTTCAATATTATTGAGACTTGTTTATTAGCCCATCATAGGATCTATGTTGAATAATGTTCCATGTGCTCTTGAAAGTAATGTGCATTCTGCTGCCATTCAGTGAAGTGTCCTATGAATATCAGTTAAGTTAATTTGGTTGATTTTGTTTTCTGGTTATCTACATCATTGCTAATTTTCTATCTGTTTGCTCTAGCACTTACTGAGATTGGATTGTTAAAATCTTCAACTATTATGTTTTGGTTGTGTATTTCTCCTTTTAACTCTGTCAGTATTTGCCTCCAGTATTTTGGGGCTGTGTTTTTAGAAGCATATAAATTGTTTCATCTATCTCACATAATGACCTGTTAGTCATCATGAAATAGCCTCTCTGTCTCTAGCCATATTTCTTATTTTAAAGTGCAATTTTCAACTAGGTTATCCAACTTGTTAATACAGGATTGATCATATTTTTAAAAATATTCCCTTAATGTCCATGGAATCAACAGTATTGACCCTCTTCCACTTTGATAATAGTAATTTTTGTCTTTTCTCTATTTTTCTTAGCCTGTCCAGCCGGTTATCAAATTAATTGATGTTTTTCAGAGAACTAGCCTTTGGATTCATTGATTTCCTATTTTCAATTTTACTTTTGCTCTAAATTTAATCTTTTTCTTCTGCCTACTTTGCATTTAATTTGGTGATCTTTTTCTAGTTTCCCAAAATGCAAGCTTAGATTACTTACGTTAGATCTTTCTTTTTTCTAATATATGCATTTAATATTATAAATGTGCTTCTAAGTACATCTTGTATCATATCCTATAATTTGTGTGTTGTGAGATTGGCCCTGAGCTAACATCTGTTGCCAATGCCCCTCTTTTTGCTTGAGGAAGATTGTCCCTGAGCTAACATCCTTGCCAATATTCCTTTATTTTGTATGTGGGATGCCACCACAGCATGGCTTGATGAGTGGTATGTAGGTCAGCATCTGAGATCCAAACTCACAAACCCAGGCCACTGAAGCAGAGCACACAAATTTAACCAGTACGCCACCAGGCTGGACACTTATATCCAGTAAATTTTGATAGTTTATATTTTATTTTCATTTAGTTAAAAATATTTTTAGGGGCCAAGCCCTGTGGTCTAGAGGTTAAGTTCACGTGCTCCACTGTGGCAGCCCAGGGTTCACCAGTTTGGTTCCTGGGTACAGACCTACATACCACTCATCAGGCCATGCTGTGGTGCTATCCCACATGGAAGCACTAGAACGACCTAAAACTAGATATACAACTATATACTGTGGCTTTGGGGAGAGGAACAAAAGAGGAAGATTAGCAACAAATGTCAGCTCAGGGCCAAATTTCCTCACCAAAAAACATACTTGAAAAATATATATATATTTTTAAATTTCTCTCGAGACTCCTTTAACACATGTGTTATTTAGAAATGTGTTGTTTAATCTTCAAGTATTTTGGGTTTTACAGTTACCTTTCTGTTATTGATTTCTAGTTAATTTATTTTGGTCTGAAAGTATACATTGCATCATCTCTATACTTTTACATTTATTAAGGTTTATTGTATGGTAAAATGTGGTCTATCATGGAAAGTATTCCATGTCATCTTGAGAAGTATTTTGCATTTTCTGTTGTTGGATGGAGTCTTCACTAGATGTCAATAAGATGAAGTTGATCATGCTGTTTGGTCAATTATATGCTTACTGATTTTCTGCATTCTATATCTGTTAATTAGTGATGCAGGGGAGTTGGAGTAGAATAGCATTCCAACTATTAATAGTATAACTAGAATAGTGAACCCATCTATTTCTCCTTGAAGTTCTATCAGATTTTGCCTCACTTATTTTGACGCTCTGTTGTTAGACACATACACATTGAGTATTATTTCTCTTTTTTAAGAGCTGACCTTTTTATTATTATGAAATGCCTCTCTTTATTCTGATAATTTTCCTTGTTCTGAAGTTTACTTCACCTGAAATTAATGTAGCTACTCAAGCTTTCTCTTGATCAATGTTAGTGTGATTTATCTTTCTCCATCCCTTTACTTTTAGTCTATAAATGTCTTTACATTTAAAATGAGTTTCTTGTAGACAACATAGACTTGAGTCACATATATATATACACTCTCTTAATTGGTTCATTCAGAATATTAATATTTAAAGTGAATATTGATATATTTGGATTAATATCTGCAATATTTATTACTGTTTTCTATGTGAGGCCTTGTTTTTAGCTTCCTTTTTTGCCCTCAATTGTTGGTCTGATGTCTCTGGTTTTAATTGAGCATTCTACATTATTTCAATTTTTTATTCTTAGTATGCCAATTACATTTGATTTTTAAATATTTTTAGTGTTTTGTCTCGTTTTTAGTGCTCGCCCTATACATTTACAACTAATCAAAGTCCACTTTCACATAACATCATACCACTTCATGGGTAAGCATATATCTTATAATGGTATTCCAAATTCTTCCCTCCACTTATAACATTTTTGTCACTTGTTATATTTATCCATAAGCTATATTCACAAAGTACATTATTATTTTTGGCAAACTGTTAGATCAATTAAGGTAAGAAAAAGCTTTATTTTATGTTTTTTATTCTTTAATGTTATTCTTTTCTTTATATAAATCTGGATTCCTTACTTATACCATTTTCCTTCTCACTGAAAAATTCCTTTTAACATTTCCTGCATAAAGGGTTTGCTGATGACAAATTTCCTCAATTTATATTTTGGCAAGTTTTTATTTCTGCTTCAATTTTGAAGGAAAATTTCATGGATACAAAATTCTTGGTTGGTGGCTTTTTTTTCTTTCAATACTTTAAACATTGCACTCCACCATCCTCTTGGTTGCATTATTTTTGAAAAAAATTCTCAAAATATTTTTATTCTTGCTCCTCTCTAGGAAAGATGTTTTTCCCTTCTGGCTTCTTTTGAGATATACTTTTTCTTTTTCTTTGATTTTCTGCAGTTTAAATATGATATGTCCATGTGTAAACTTTTTGGAATTAGTATTCTCTGAACTTCCTGTATCTGGAGTTGGGTGTCTGTCACTAATTTGGAAATGTCTCAAACATTTTTATTTCAACTAGTTATTTTGTTCCCTTATCACCTTCTTTTCCTTTTGGTATTCTCATTATACATATGTTTGCCTTTTGTAATAGTTCCACTGTTCTGCATATTCTGTTCCATTTTTTTCATTCTTTTTCTCTTTCCTTTACAGTTGAAAAGTTTCTATTGCCATACTTTCAAGCTCACTAATTTTTTTCCTTAGCTGTGTTTGATCTGATGCTCCCATCAAAGGCATTCTTCATTTCTGCTACAGTGTTTTTGATTTCTAGCATTTTCTTTTCTTTCCTGGAGTTTTCCTTCCTTTACTTACAATACCCACCTGTTTTTGCCTGTTATTTACTTTTACCCTAGAGCCCTTACCATATTAATCAGCATTATTTTAAATTCTCAGTCTGATAATTCCAATATGTTTGCCATATCTGAGTCTTCTCTGTCTCTTCAAATTGTATTGTTTGCCTTTTGTATGCACTGTAATTTTTTATTAAAAGCCAGATCTGATGTTCTGGTTTGAAAGAACCTGATGTTGCCTACTAAAGTGGCCTTCTGCTCCTGAGCTTCTGTTCTGGTAAGCTCAGATACTTTTTATCTTCCTGTCTGTCCAATTTTGGTGGCAACAGTTTGCCTTGTTACTTAAATTCTCTAATGGATCTAAAAGTTGTTGATTTTGAGTTTTCCAGCTTTTTTCTTGTTGTGAGGATGGGACTGATCACTTTTGGCTCCTTTCATGTTGGATCAAATTCTTCTTTTTTTTATGTAGGCATTTACAGATATATATTTCCCTATGATTACTGCATTTGCTGCATCTCATAAGTTGGTTATGTTTCGTTACATCACACATGTCTAAGCATTTTCTAATTTAGCTTGTGATGTCTTCTTTGATCCATTAGTTAAGTGTTGTTTAATTTCCACATACTTATAAATTTTTTAATTTCTCTCTATTATTGATGTCGAGCTTCATTCCTTTGTGGTTAGACAGGATTTGTGTGAATTCAATCTTTTAAATTTTGATTTTAAATAAACTAATAGACTTTTTTTTTTTGGTCTAACATATAATCTGCCCTGGAGAATTTTTCATATGCATTTGAGACAAATGTGTATCTTGTTGCTGATATGAAGAGCATTTTATAAATATGTGTTAAGTTCAATTGGGTCACAGGGCTGTTCAAGTCCTCATTGCTATCTATCTAGATGTTTTAGCCATTATTGAAATTGTGGTATTAAAGCCTGTATTATTGTAAAATTTTCTCCTTTTACACTGTTAATGCTGGCTTCACATATTTTGATACTCTGCTTCTTGTTGAGTATATGTTTATAGTTGTTACATATTCTTTTTGAATTGACCATTTGATCAATTTATAATGTTCTACTTTGTCTTTTATAACAGCTTTTGGCTTAAAGGTTTTTTTTTTTCTGATTTCAGTGTATCTTTCTCAGCTCTCTTTTAGTTCCTATTTGCCTAGAATATATTGTTCCATCCTTCAACTTTCAACTGACTTATGCATTGGGTCTAAATTGAGTGTCTTGTAGACAGCATAGAGCTGCATCGTGGTTTTTTAATCCAATATGCTAATCTCTGCTTTTCACTTAGAGAATTTAATTCATATATACTTAAAATAACTTTTGAAAGGGTATGACTTACTTTTGCAATTTTTATGTTTCTTTTCTTCTAGTCTTATGCCAGTTTTGTCCCTCATTTCCCCAATTATTGCCTTCTGTTGTGTATAGCTGATTTTTATAGTAAACCATTTTCTATTCTATTCTCATTTTCTTTTGTGGATAATCCTTACATATTGTCCTGGTCTTTGCCATGAGAATTACTTTTAAATTTATAACAGTCTCACTTGGGGGCCAGCCTCATGGCATAGCAGTTAAGTTCTCATGGTCTGCTTTGGCAGCCTGGGGTTCACCAGTTCACATCCTGGGTGTGGACCTGTGCACTGCTTATCAAGCTATGCTGTGGTGGCATCCCACATATAAAGTAGAAGAAGATGGGCACAGATGTTAGTTCAGGGTCAATATTACTCAGCAAAAAGAGGAGGATTGGAAGTGGATGTTAGCTCAGGGCTAAGCTTCCTCAAAAAAAAGTAAATAAATAAATAAATATAACAATCTAATTAGAATTAATACCAAACTGACTTCAACAGCATACAAAACCTCTGCTTTGGAGTGATGTCAGCATCATGGCAGAGTGAGCTCTCACCGTAAACTTTCCCCTAAAAAATGCAATGAACAGGATATCCACACATAACAAAAGACATCCGAGAGACTCATGAAGCCATACATCAGAAAGTGGAGGTGCTGGAACCCCCCAAAGAAGTTGAATCAAGTAAGAGAACACTTCTCTTCCTCCCTGAAGGACAGCAACCCAGAGAGTGAGAACAGCCTCCAGGAGGAAAGGGAGGAGGGGCAGCCCTCCATGGGAACACCAGAGATCTCTGAGGTCCCTCACAGCCTGGGGCAAAGCCCCCCACAGGAGGGATTAGCTATTGTGGGGGTGTCTTCATCAAGCCAACACCCTCAGGGAGCATACAGCAAGGGCAGAGAAAGAAGCTGCCAGGATGGTGCAGAAAAGAAAGTGCCCCTCCACTCCACCTGGATTCCCAGCCCAGCACCTTGGAGACGTCTCTGTGGATTCTGATCTATTCTGAATACTCAGCTCTTGACCCCCACCCAGTGGCAAAAGTTGGAAGTGGCAATCATGTAATACTACAATGCAGAAGCACAAATCCATGTCTTTGAGCAGTGTGAAAAAAATATCAAATCTCCAGACCAGATGGAAAAAGGCAAGTACCCAGGAATCAAACCTAAAGACACAGAAATCTATAACCTAAATGACAGAGAATTCAAAATAGCTATCATTAAAAAATGCAATGAGTTAAAAGAGAATGCAGATAGACAATTCAATGAGTTTGGAAGCTACTTCACAAAAAAGACTGAAACAATAAAGAAGAACCAATCAGAAATATTGGAGATGAAAAACACAATGAATGAGATAAAGCAGAATACAGATGCCCTGAGTGGTAGAGCTGATAACATAGAGGAACAAATCAGCATCATTGAGGACAGAAATATAGAAATGTTTCAGATGGAGGAGAGAGAACTAAGACTAAAAAGAAATGAAGAAAGTCTCCAAGAAATATCCGACACAGTTAGGAAATTCAACATAAGGATTATAGGAGTTCCAGAGAGAGAAGAGGAGAAAGAGAATGGAGCAGAAAGTGTACTCAAAGAAATAATAGTGGAGAACTTACCAAACCTGGAGAAGGAGATGTAAATCCACGAGAAAGGGCCATCAGATCTCATAACTATGTCAATATAAAAAGACCAACTGCAAGACATATAGGAGTGAAGCTGGCAAAAATCAATGGCAAAGAGAAAATACTAAGGGCAGCAAGGCAGAAGAAAGTAATTTACAAAGGAACCCCTACTATCAGGCTTTCAGCAGATTTCTCAGCAGAAACCTTACAAGCTAGGAGACAGTGGAATAATATATTCAAATCTTTGAAAGACAAAAACTTTCAATTAAGAAAATATCCTTCAGATATGATAGAGAAATAAAAACTATCCCAGATCCAAAAAAGCTGAGAGAGTGCATCACCACAAAACACCACTCCTTACAAGAAATCCTCAAGAAGGCACTCATACCTGAAAAGAAAAAGAAGAAAGGAGTTACAAAGCCCTGAGTAAGGAGGAGAATAGGTAGACAAAATCAGAAAATAGGAGCTATTTAGCAGAACAGGTTAGCAAATACTCAGGTAAAACATTAAAGATAAAGGGAAAGAAAACACCAAAAACAAAGATAATCTTGTCATTTTAACCACAAACTCACAACACAAGATGGAATGAGATGTGACACAAGCAACTTAGGAGGAGAAGAGGGAAGGGACTGAATCAGCTCAGTCTAAGGAAATACGAGGTCATCAGAAAATGGACTATCTCATCTACAAGATTTTGCATACAAACCTCAGGTTAATCACTAAACAAAAAAGAAGATCAGAGTAACAAATAATATATAAGGAGAAAACTAAACAATCCAGCATAAAAAACTACCTAATCGAATTGGTAATCTGAAATACATGGGAGAAGAAACAAAGGAAATACAGGAGAATCAGAGAATGAGCAATAAAATGGCAGCATTAAGCCCTCATATATCAATTCACTCTGAATGTGAATGGAGTGAAATCTTGAATAAAAAGACACAGAGTGGCAAGATGGATTAAAGAAAAAGATCTGACAATCTGTTCCCTCCAGGAAACACACCTCAGCTCCAATGACAAACACAGGCTCAGAGTGAAGGGATGGAAGGTGATACTCCAAGCTAAGGGCAAACAAGTGAAAGCAGGTGTCACAGTCTTATATCAGACAAAGTAGATTTCAAGATAAGGCAGGTAAAGAGAGACATAGAGGGTCATTATATAATGATCAAAGGGACACTACATCAAGAAGAAATAATGCTTATAAATATCTATGGACCCAACACAAGAGCACCAAAGTTCATAAAGCAATTATTAACAAACCTAAAAAAAGTTATCAAAAATAACACAATAATAGTAGGGGACCTCCACACCCCACTCACATCATTGGACAGATCATCCAGACAAAAAATCAACAAGGAAATGGTGGAATTAAATGCAAAGCTAGAACAGTTGGACTCAATAGACATATATAGAACACTCCATCCAAAAACAGCAGAATACACATTCTTCTCAAGTGCACATGGAACATTCTCAAGGATAGACCATATGTTGGAAAACAAGGCAAGCTTCTATAAGTTAAAAAAATGTAAATAATAACAAGCATCTTCTCTGATCATATTGCTATAAAGCTAGAAATTAATTACAAGAAGAAAGCTGAGAAAGGGACAAACATGTGGGGACTAAACAATATGCTATTGAACAAGCAATGGATCATTGAAGAAATTAAAGCAGAAATCAAAAAATATCCGGAGACAAATGAAACTGATAATAGGCCATTCCAATCATATGGGACACTGCAAAAACTGTATTAAGAGGGAAATTCATTGCAGTACAAGCACACATTAACAAGCAAGAAAAATCCCAAATAAGCAATCTCAAATTACACCTAACCGAATTAGAGAAAGAAGAACAAAGCCCAAAGTCAGCAGGAGAGAAATAATAAAAATAAGAGCAGAAATAAATGCTATCAAAACAAAAAAAAGGCAGTAGAAAGGATCAATGAAACAAAGAGCTGGTTCTGTGAGAAGATAAATAAAATTGAGAAACCCATAGCCAGTATTACAAAGAAAAAAAGAGAGAGAGCTCAAAGAAAAATAATCAGAAATGAAAGAGGGAAAATAACAAGACTTCACAGAAATACAATGGATTACAGGAGAATACTACAAAAAACCATATGCCAACAAAATGGATAACCTAGAGGAAATGGATAAATTTTTAGACTTTTACAATCTCCCAAAGCTAAGTCAAGATGAAGCAGACAGTCTGAACAGACCAATCACAAGGAAGGAGATTGAAACAGCAATGAAAAGCATCCCAAAGAATAAAACCCCAGGACCAGACAGCTTTCCTGGGGAATTCTACCTAACTTTCAAAGAAGATTTAATACCTATACTTTTCAAGATATTCCAAAAACTTAGGGAGGATGGAACACTTCCTAATACATTGTACGAGGCCAACATCACCGTGATACCAAAGCCTGACAAGGACAGCACGGAAAAGGAGAACTATAGGTCAATAGCACTGATGAGCATAGATGCAAAAATTCTCAACAAAATTTTGGCAACTCGAATTCAGCAATATATCCAAAGGATCATACATCATGATCAAGGGGATTCATACCAGGGACTCAGGGATGGTTCAACATCCACAAATCAATCAACAAATTGAGGAATAAAAACCACATGATCATCTCAATAGATGCAGAGAAAGCATTTGACAAGATCCAACAGTCATTTATGATAAAAAAAAAACTCTGAACAAAATGGGGATAGAAGGAAATTACCTCAACATAATAAAGGCCATATATGACAAACCCACAACCAACTTCATACTGAACGGGCAAAAACTGAGTGTCATCCCCCTGAAAACAGGAACAAGACAAGGATGCTCTCTATCACCACTCTTATTCAACATAGTACTGGAGGTTTGGGCCAGAGCAATTAGGCAAGAGAAAGGAATAAAAGGAATCCAAATAGGAAAGGAAGAAGTGAAACTCTCACTGTTTGAAGATGACGTGATCTTATATATAGAAAGCCCCAAAGAATCCATTGAAAAACTTTACAAATAATCAACAACTACAGCAAATTTGCAGGATATAATATCAACTTACATAAATCAGTAGCATTTCTATACTCTAATAACGAACTAACAGAAAAAGAACTCAAGAACACAATCCCATTCACAATCACAACAAAAAGAATAAAATACCTCGGGGTGAATTTAACTAAGGAAGTGAAAGACCTATACAATGAAAACTACAAGGCTTTCCTGAAAGAAATGGATGAGGTCATTAAGACATGGAAAGACATTCCATGTACATGGACTGGAAGCATAAACATAGTTAAAATGTCCATACTACCTAAAGCAATCTACAGATTCAAAACAATCCCAATCAGAATCCTAATGACATTCTTTACAGAAATAGAACAAAGAATCCTAAAATTCATATGGGGCAACAAAAGACCCCGAATTGCTAAAGCAATCCTGAGAAAAAAGAACAAAGCTGGAGGCATCACAATCCCTGACTTCAAAACATACTACAAAGCTACATTAATCAAAACAGCATGGTACTGGTACAATAACAGGTGTGCAGATCAATGGAACAGAATTGAAAGCCCAGAAATAAAACCACACATCTATGGACAGCTTATCTTTGACAAAGGAGCTGAGGGCATACAATGGAGAAAAGAAAGTCTTTTCAACAAATGGTGCTGGGAAAACTGGAAAGCCACATGTAAAAGAATGAAAATTGACCATTCTTTTTCACCATTCATAAAAATAAACTCTAAATGATCAAAGACCTAAAGGTGAGACCTGAAACCATAAGTCTTCTAGAGGAAAATGTAGGCAGTATACTCTTTGACATCAGTATTAAAAGGATCTTTTTGGACACCATGTCTTCTCAGACAAGGGAAACAATAGAAAGAATAAACAAATGGGACCTCACCAAACTAAACAGCTTCTTCAAGACAAGGGAAAACAGGATTTAAACAAACAAACAAACAAAACCCCACTAATTTGGAAAAAATATTTGCAAGTCATATATCTGACAAGGGGTTAATCTCCATAATATATAAAGAACTCACACAACTCAACAACAAAAACTCAAACACCCCAATCAAAAAATGGGCAGAGGAGATGAACAGACATTTCTCCAAAGAAGACATACAGATGGCCGATAGGCACATGAAAAGATGTTCATCATCACTGATCATCAGGGAAATGCAAATCAAAACTACACTAAGATATCACCTTACACCCATTAAAATGGCAAAAATAACCAAAACAGAAAGTAACAAGTGTTGGAGAGGTTGTGGAGAAAAAGGATCCGTCATATACTGCTGCTGGGAGAGCAAACTGGTGCAGCCACTGTGGAAAACAGTATGGAGATTTCTCAAAAATTAAAAATAGAAATACCATATGACCCAGCCATCCCACTAGTGGGTATCTATCCAAAGAGCTTGAAGTCAGCAATTCCAAAAGTCCCATGCACCCCAATGTTCATTGCAGCATTATTTACAATTGCTAAGGTGTGGAAGCAACCTAAATGCCCAACAACTGATGATTGGATAAAGAAGATGTGGTGTATATATATAAATACAATGGACTACTACTCAGCCATCAAAAAAATAAAATCATCCCATTCACAACAACATGGATGGACCTTGAGGGAAGTATGTTAACTGAAATAAGCCAGATAGAGAAGGACAATCTTTGTATGACTCCACTCATATGAGGAATTTAAACATGTGCTCAAAGAGAGCAGATTAGTGGCTACCAGGGGAAAGGTGGGGTGGGGGTGGGCACAAAGGGTGAAGGGGTGCACCTACAACACGACTGACAAACAATAATGTACAACTGAAATTTCACAAGATTGTAAACTATCATAAAGCCAATTAAAAAGAACCTCAATTGGCAAAGTTTTCAGAAGAATTTACTCTCTCATAGCCAAAAGCTCTTCCACTAGTGCTCCTTAATCTTAGGTCTACACATTTTGGGAAACATTGGTTGTCTCCTTTTGAAATACTAATGGGACAGCCTATGCAATTAGATGAGGAAATATATGAACAAACTTTGCATAAGAGAGATATACTAAATTACTATCAGGGTCTCATTGAGATATTTAATAGAAATGAAAGAGTTTGTAACTGGTTTTTTTCACAGAGAGCTCCCAGACCTTAGGGATCATGGACCATAACCTGGAGAATTTATTCATCAGAAGACGCATCAAATAAAAGATTCTTTGCAAACTTGTTGGAAAGGACCATACCAGGATGAGAAGAAGATGGCATTGATTGTAGACAGCTGTCCCAAGACTCTGGACCAGGCCTGTATGCCCAACATTATATCCCCTCATTTAAACCTTTGTTATGCTTAAACCGTATGCCTATTTTATAATCGTTCCATTTGAGGTTTCAAAATACTATCATACTTAAAGAACATGATTTATTTGGAACAGATTGGTCTTGAAGGCTAGGCATTTATCGGGTGGGTTCTAATGGAACTCAGTGATTATGTAGAAAATATCTCTGGCCTTGGCTACTGCCTGGATGGCTAAAACGCTGCACCCTGAGTTTCCCTTGGAAGCAGGGAAGGAGTCACACTGAGCTAACACCTGTTGCCAATCTCCCTCTCATTAAGGCCAAATGGGCTCATTCAGTGTTCCACTGGAATGGCCACCAAGTGGCTATATTTGTTGCTTCTTTGGGTCTAGAAGAGGTCATTATCACATGTGGAAGCCCTGACTAAATTTACTCAAAAAGCTCTTAATGATAATCAAGCAGGAATAGCCTTATTAAATACTGAAATGTCTTTAATGAAAAAGGCTGTCCTTAAAAATAGAATGGCTTTAGATATTTTAATTGCATCCCAAGGTGGTACATAAGCAATCACTCAAACTGAATGCTGTGCTTTTATATGTGATGAATCTTCCAGTGTGTCATCTCTGCTAAAGCACAAGAATAAACAGGTGAATGCCTTAAGCAGTCCTACATCCAGTCTTGATTTGTTTGGTGGCTCCTTTCCAGTATCAGTTCCCTTTTTTGATCCAGCTTGAAATTCCTATTTCTATTATTTCTTGGAATTCTTGTACTGGTTATAATATTCCAACTAATTGCTGTTTTCTTTACTCAGCGTTGTATGACTGGGGGCATACATGCTAGACTAATGGTTGCTTGGCAACTTGAGATAGTTGATTGATCTTACAATCCTGGATGAATTTCCTTTTCTGATAAGCACTTTGCCTAAGATCTCACTTTAAACGAATATTTTCAAATACACTGAGTTATTATCATTGTTACTGTACTTGTTCTATAATTGTGAACAATCTAAACATAAGGAGTCATAGAAAAGCACATGTACAATGTTTGTGCCACAATCTAAAATTAATTGAAAGTTATATAACCTATGAAATGCTTCCTTTGTTACCTCTACGTGTGTCTGACTATATACACCCAACGTGGACAACTGGGAAAATAAATGAGATAAAAGCCTAGCACCAAGAGACATGATGGACCCAGGGCAGACAGAAACCACTCTGGCACCAAAGAACAATATTTTGATCATCAATGCTTTCTATCAAAAGATTATAGATCAGAAGAGGAAAAATGATAAACAAATGGCAAGCAATAGGATATATTGGAGTATATGAGGATGCCATTTGGTGTAAAACTAATTTGGCCTGACCTTGTTTTTACAAAAGGGCCTGACATGGACATTGAGCATGCATTGTGTACCTGTTTTAAGCATTTGCTTTGTTCCCAGTACAGGAACAAATGCCCTTAAGATAAAGATGCCACTTCCCCCACATTGGCATTTCCTTAAGGATAAGCATCTTTCCCTAGGCTAGAAATTGATTGCTGAAATCATCCTGTGACCACCCAGCTTGAGACAACAGACCTGCTACCTGTTGTGTTTGTCAAGAGAGCAGACCTGCTACCTGCTGTGTGAATCACTTACTGGCTAAGTGATCTCAGGACTGTTGTAAAAGGGGCATTCCAATCACATGCAATACATGCTCTTTGATGGTATATAACGACTCTGTACACCCCACTTCTTTGGTGCCCTTCCTCCCTTGGGGAAGCAAGGTCCCTGGTTAGCCCTCAGATCTGGCTCATAATAAACTCACCACAATTTTGATTTATAGATTGATTATGGATTATTTATGTCAACATTTCCAAAGTATAGTTTTACAGGATATAGAGTTTTTGACTAAAAGTTTTTTCTTTCAACATCTGGGTATTTTATTTCAGTGACTTCTGCTCTCCATTATTTCTGATGAGTGGTCACCCATTAATCATCATCAATTAATAATTAATTAATTTTACCCTATATATGATGAATTATTTTTCTCTTGCTGCTGACAAGACCTTATCTTTGTCTTTCATATCAGGAGCTCTCTATGCTATGTCTGGATGTGTATCTCTATTTGTTTATTTTAGTGGAGTATATTGGTGGATTTGTGGAAGATTCATCACATTTGATAAGTTTTCATCCATTCTTTCTTCTAATATTCTTTTTGCCCCTTTCTCTCTCCTCTCCTTCTGGTATTACCATTATGTACACACAGGTATATGTAGGCATAGTCAATCTTGGCCAACTGGTCTCTGAGGATCTCCTCATTTTTCATTTATTTCTCAGTCTGATTCAATCTTCTTTCAGAATAGAAAATTACTATGGATGTATCTTAAATCCCCAGGTTTTTTTTTTTTTTTTTGCAATCTCAAATCATCTTTTTATCCCTCTAGTGATTTTTTCAATTCTGGTTTTGTACTTTTCTACTCCAAAATTGGATAAGGTTCTTGTTTATAATTTCTATCTTTTTACTGAGGTTCTCTATTTGTTGTCATTATCTTCACACTTTCCTTCAATTTTTAACCTTGATTCTTTTTATTCCTTTGAATATTTATAAAAGCTGCTTTGAAATCTTCACCTGCTTAATCCAACAACTGGGAACACTCATTGATTATATAGTCTCACTTTTTGTTCCTGAGAAATTGACACAATTTGCTTATTTGCATATACTTATTTTTTCCCTGAATACTGGAAATCCAAAATAATATATCATAGTAATTCTGGATTTTCATTTATTCCTTCTGAGAAAATTTTTTTTGTTGCTGCCATTTTATTTCATTATTTTAGTCACTTTCCTGAACTAAATTTGCAACAGCTTTCTACTCTGGAAAGTATGGCTGCTGTATATGTTCAGTTTAAAAAAATTTTTTTCTTCTGTTTAATTTTAAGTTTAGCTTTGTCAGGGTCATCCTTGTGTCTTCAGTTTAGTTTTCAGTCAAGGATTAATCAGGGGTTGTGCACAAATACTTGTCTTGCCTTTCTGTTACTGGATTTTTTTTTTGTGGGAAGGACATTCAAATTTCAGGTCATTTTCAAGTTTGGCCTGGATTTTACTTTCCATTCAAATCTCTTGCATCTTTTCTGTGTTGTGCACAGGCTCCATCAGTTGAGGATGCATTGATGGATGTGTGGTGGGTTAGGCCTGCCCTGGTATCTTTTCTTAGCATTTGCAGTCTCCCGTCACCATGGAATGCACTGAGAGTGCATTATTCCTCTTATGACTGTCTCATCTCCTGACATTCCCTATTAAATGCATGGCTATTTCCTGGTTTGTTTTTTGTTCTAAAAGGCCTTCTATCTCAGTTTAGCAAGGCAGTAAGTCCTTGTGTTCTCCTGACAAAGTGATTGCTATAGTAATTGACAATACTACAACAAATCAAGCAATCCCCTTTCCTCTCACCCACCCTGAAGCAGTGGCAGCAAAGCTAATGGATTTTACACCTCGCTGTGTTCTGGTTGAATTACCATGTTGACAGAGCTGTGACAAAAGAGATAGAAGCATCCTCAGGGAAGGAAGCTACACTCATTTTCTTGTTAAATGAGGTAGTTTTTATGAATAAACACTTTTTAATCTGCTTTTTGTTGATTTCCAGAGTACTGAAATGGTGGTGTTTGACAGTTTTTGTCCACCTTTTTAGTTGCTTTTAGGGGAAAGGTTTTGTTGACCTCTTCCTTCCATATTGCAGGATATCAGAGGTTTATCTCAAGCTATTTTAAATTTTTTAATTTATCGTTGTTTTCAGAAGCTTGATTGTAACTTTCCTAGTTGTAAATTTCTTTATATTTATCTTGCTTGAGTTTCACTTAGCTTCTTGTATTTAAATTTAAATGTTGGGTGTTTTTATCTTGTTTAGGAAACGTGGGGTCATTATTTTTTCAAATATCTTTTCTGTACACTTTTCTATATTTTTCCCTTTCATCTGAAACTCGCATTACGCATATGAAAGAATGGTAGATACTATCTCACAAACATACAATGATGAATCTCATGTGTTTCTCTTATCTCAAAGATCATAGTCCTATACTATAACCTGGTAGCAAATACCTCATATAATTTTCTAGTGTTATTCTGTCATGGCAAGAAGCAGAAGTCTTTGTGACTACTTCTTTTTATTGTCTTTCAAGAATTAGAAGTAATCTCAGAAATTATGTCTGAAATACTGTTGCTTCCTTAAGTTATATTCAAATCTCTTATCTCATCTCACATAAAATATATACATTTTTACCATTCCATGAATTACCTTAATTATAAATTAACTGTAAGGTAAGGATTACCAATTATTGATGCCCTTACTTAGTTGAAAACGTTATTATCAAATTCCCATGAATTACCATAGACGGCTTCACATGAACTCTTTCACAGGTAACCCAAACTCTATCCAAAATTAAGTTCACTATCTTCATGCTTGGTCCATCTTCTGATTCTTTTACTCCAATATGGATATATCATCATTACCCATTCTTCTCCATGTGCCAAATACAACGTATCATCATGCCTTATTCATTGTCGCTCACAAATATTTGATATTATGTAGCAGCTTATTTATCTCCTTTTTTGTTGTTTACTTTGGGATCTTATAATTAAAGCTATTGGTTTCCAGGTAATTTACTTTCATTCAGACTCACAATATAAAACTCATTCTCCACATTGCTGCTTGAGTGGTCTTCTATGGGGATCTCAATTTTATTGCCTTACCAGACACTTGATAACATGTTTGTGGAGGGGATGTATTAATGAATGAAAGAGTAATTGAATCAATGAATAGCCTATGACACTTGCCTTCATCCATGAGAACAAGAGAATACATAAATATGTATTCCATCAGTCAAAATATGATTTACTATTGTTTCCTAATAAATACATACATTTATATTTTGCCACATTTTTTCCAAATTTCATTCAGAATAAACACTTTATCCTACAGTTGTTTTTTTTAATAACTTACAAAGCTTTTAATGATATGGAATGCAAATAATTTATGCAATATTTATTCTCCCATATTGAATTTGTTTTGAATTCATCCTATAACATTTATTGAAACTTGAGTACTATATTCTAACTTATTTAATTAAGTTGATTAAAACTGAGTGTCTCTGAGAAAATCTCATTACAAATATTGTGTACCATCAATTTAATTAAAGCCACTATTCAAGATAACTTTTAACTACTTAGGAGATCATTAAACTTCTGACTTGGAAGTATATTTCTTTAATTATTTCATAAAATAACATTTTATTTTGTTTCAAAAGTTTAATTTCTACTCACCAGATTTCTGAACATTTCCATCATCAATACTTCCCCCTGGTGAATCAATCTGAAATTCACAATCTGGAGGCTTATAACCAGGAAAGCAATGACAATTACCCAAATTATTACATATCTGAAAGAGAAAAACAATAATTATTATAAATCATGTTAGTCTTTACATCTTATAAATAAATACTTAATTTCCAAAGAATAAAATCACTATTTTTCTAGGTTTATTAATACTATATGAGAAATAGGTGAGAAAAAGTAGTGAAAATTTTGACAACATAATGGTCAAGGAGAAAATCATGACCTATGTGATAGTATATTTCTGGCCTCTATATATTGACTTCGATAAGTACTTTGTCTTCCCTCATCATTTTTTAATAAATGGGATTCAATAAAATTATGGCCATTATATTCACAAAAGACAGCATGTCATTGGTTGAATGTAGAATTTTTCACAAATATCTCATTTAGTTATTGTGAATATATTGGCTGTCACCACTTCCACATTTCCTATTTATGCACTTTAATTTCTATATAAAATATTGCAATAAAATTACTATTAATTGACTTAGTCACTTTAATTTCTTAACCTAGCCCTTTTCTCAAAATTTGTTACTATTGATCAAAGATTTGTATTTCATTTTTGTGAACATATTTTCCAAAGTGAAATAATACGGAAGTAAAAAGCATTAAAAATAGACAATAAAATGAAGCTTTATGATAAGCTTGCATTTCAAACAGTTTATATCTGTGGAGTTTACATGTTATTTGTGCTTTTACATTTCAATAGTTTAGTATTAATTTTCATTTTATAGTAAACCAAATAAGTAATATTTTGTAAATTGAAACATTTAAAATGCACAGAACTAAAAGAGTCCTCACCCACTAATGAAGTCCCACTCTCCACTGCTAAGCATTTTCTTCATTTCATTCATATATACATATGTAAACATGTGTACCCACACCACAAACACATGTAAACAGACATGCACGGGGTTTTGCCAAACTAATATCAATAATGTTATACCATGAACTTATTCCCATTTCTATATTTATAAATATAGGAATGGAATATTTTTAAAAGTAGACATAATGTTCAATAATATAGATATTTCCTTAAGTTCTGCTATAGATATTGTTTCCTGTACATTTACATTCATACTGCTAAGTTGATTGTTTAAAGTTTATTAAAATTTTTAAACCTACTTTCCCTACACATCAAAAGTGATTTCAATAAAATGAGTTTTAATTATAGCCTTGAATTCCATAAGTTGCTCTTATGTTTTATATACACATACCTCTACTTTAGGATACATAGTGCACTGGCTATAAACATGTTAATATAAAGTTTTGAAATTAGGATGGGAATGTCACTTATTTATCATTTAAACCTAATCCATAATTGTTTCCCCTTCCTTAATTTACAATATCTAAGCAACATAAGAAAACAGAGGATACTGTCACTGTATTTTGACTATTCATGAAAGAAGATCGTCCACTAGAGCAGAAGCAATAACTGAATAAATAATATTATACAAATTTTCCTAGATGAAGAATGACTTGATATTTCAGACTGGATGTGTGACTCTTTAATGGGAAAAATGAAACAAAAAACAAACTTTAGACACTTGTCAGCAATATTTCTAGGCTCAAAAAAAACAAAGAAAAATAGTCTCACAACATTCTGCCCAAAGGAAGGAGAATTAACTTAACATAACTTTCCTCTCCAACAGCACCAAAAGCAACAGGACAGCACAACAGATTTTACAAAGTTTTGGGAGCGGTCAAGTGAAATTTAATAATCCTGTGACAACAAAGAGATCTTCTATGTTCAAGGGCAAAATTTTTGCATTATTGATATGCAAGGTCTCTAAATATTATCTACCACATACATTTTCTCTCTACTTTTTGAAAAAAAAGTATTATTCCAGTACCCTATCCCTTCCATTAAAGTAGGAGAACAATGTCATGTTAGAAAGAACACTTTATCTAGAATATCAAATCTAAATAGATTATAATATCCTTTACAACGTATTTTTTAGAAAAAATTAACATAATGCATAGAATCTCTCAGGGACCACCAAGTCAAAGTAGCTACACAAAACACAGAAGTTAGAGACAAAAAGCAAAGAGTATGTAAAAGTACAAAAATGAGACAGACTTAATTGTGTGTGCAAGGAGCCATAGTCTTTTTTTTTAAGTTTTGTATAAGGATAGAGGAAAAAAGATATAAGACAAACTGCCAAAATGGCAAGGTAACAAGTGACAAAAAAAAGCTATACTACCGAATTTTCTTTGTATTTGGGCAAGGCAGGGCAAAGGAAGAAATTAAAAATGATTCATCAAAAAGTGAGGAAATGTATAAAGGGGAACTACAAGAAATAAATAGTATACAATGTAAGGAACAAAAGAAAGAATATTAATAAAAGACCACAATTATCACAATGGACTAAATGTGAAAATTAGGAACTAGACCAACATACGTATAACAAAATACAAACGAAAATGTATCAATTATGCACATACCAGAAATCATGATAATTTTTGCAAACACTTATTACAGACTTAAACACTAAAATGATAAACATAAGACATATGAGCACATATAAGTTTTAAACAATGAATTTGGAAATATGGATAGAATTTTTTAAATAAAATGCATTTTAAATAAAATACATTTTTAAATAAAATACAAATAAGCAACTCCTGCCACAGGAGAAATTTTAACCTAATTTTTTTGTGAGAGAATTGCTTTGTGAACATGATATCTTCATATCACATTTTTGTGCTTAATTTGTCACATACATTTTTTGATCCAGAAATACTAATGATAATCTGCAAAATTTCCAATGTGGCAATTGAAAATAAAATAAAATTTTTGTACATCCATTTAAAATTTCTGACAACTGAAATTATATTTTAAGCTTTAAACAGTATTCTTTTTATTGATATATTTGAATAAAAATGATATGTATTTAACATGTACAACATTAAGATCTGATAAAAACATTAATAGTGAAATTATTTTTACAGTCAAAATAGTGAAATGATTATTATAGTAAAGCTAATTAACATATCTCTTCAGATAGTTGCCATTTTTCTATGAGTGATGACTGCACCTGAAATCTACTCTCTTGGCATATGTTCAGAGTTTAATACAATATCATTAAGTATAGTCATCATGCCTGTATATTAGATCTCTAGAGTTATTAATCCTACATAATTGCAACTTTGTACACTTTGACCAGCATCTCAGTGTTTCAACCACAGCCTCCATCTCTGGTAACCACCGTTCTGCTCCCAGCATTCTACTCTCTCCTTCAGTGACTTTGACTTTATTTTGAGATTCCACATAAAAGTGAGGTAATACAGTATTTGTCTTTCTCTGTCTGGCTTATTTTTCTTTGCGTAATATCTTACAGATTTATCCATGTCGTCCCAAATAGCAGGCTCTCCTTTCTCATGGCTGAATTATATTCTATTCTGTGTGTATGTATGTGTGTGTATATATACATCTCACATTGTTTTCCATTCAGGCATCAACAAACACTTGAGTTATTTCCAAAACTTGGCCATTGTAAATAATGTTGCAATGAACATGGGAATTTCTTCAAGATTCTGATTTCATTTACTTTGAATATACAACCAAAAGTGAGACTCATAGATAATATGCTGTTTTATTATTATTTTTGAGGAATCTCTATACTTTTTTCTATAGTAACTAATAATTTACATTCCCACCAACAGTGAACAAGGGTTACCTTTAAGCCATATCCTCGTCAACACTTATTATCTTTTCCCTGTTTGATATCAGATATTCTAACAGATGTGAGGTGATATCTCATTGTGATTTTGATTTGCATTTCTCTGATGATTAGTGATATTGAAGACGTTTTCAAATATGTGTTTGTCATTTGTAAGTCTTCTTCTGTGACATGTCTACTCAGGTCCTTTGCCTATTTTTTAAATTGTGTTATTTGTTTTCTTGCTACTTGCGTCTGAGTTCCTTAGATATTTTGGATATTAATTCCTTATCAAAAGCATACTTTGCAAATATTTTCTCCCATAATGTAGGTAGTCTCTTCACTCTGTTCTAAAAAAGAGAGTCTTACTAGTAAAAGTTGTGTACATATGATGAATCAAAAAGAATACCACTACCATAATTGCCAACCTGTCACAATTAATGAGATTTCTGAACAACCTCATGCTCATAAAATTGGACAGGAATTGTAAATGATAGAGCTGTAAGTTAACTCTATCAATTGAAAATAAAAGACTTGCCTATCTGTTGAGATGTCACTAGAAAGTAAATAGAGCTTCTCTTGGATTCAGTTAAGATTTTACTTGACATTTTAATTACTGTTAAAGAGTTTTTCTTTTCAAAAATTTCAATTGAATTTTTCAGAGAAAAATCCAAATTATAGACATTTTATCTTATTTCATTCTTTTATGTATGCCATATTTCACAGTGAAAAACTTTATTGAATGAAAAAATACATCCAAAATGTCTAAGTAAAGTAAAAATAGAATCTGATAATAGATTAAGAAAAAAAATTGTATCCAATAAAACAAAGCATCAGTAACCTACAAGGGGCCAGCTCCATTGCTGAGTGGTTAAGTTTGTGCGCTCCACTTCTATGGCCAGTTTGGATCCTGGGCACAGAGCTATGCACTGCTCATCAAGCCAGGCTGTGGCAGCATCCCACATAGAAGAACTAGAGCAACTTGCAACTAGGATATACAGCTATGTACTGGGGCTTTGAGGAGAAAGGGGACAAAAAAGAGGATGATTGGCAACAGATGTTAGCTCAGGACCAATCTTCCTAAAAAAAAAAAAAGGTGGTCTTTAAAAAAAAAAAAAACCCTTACAATCCATAACTTTTTTTAGATTTTATGAAAAATATTCAGGCTTAAGACATAAAACAGATAATTGAACAAAGGAAAGAAAAAGATCAGCCCAACAATTGTAGCTATAGACAATAAAAAACAAAATATGAAAATGTAGCTGTCTTGTTTGTTAACAGCCCATAGAAAATTAAAGATGCAGTGACATTTTATATCTTCTAAATCCAATCAATCAAAAATTATAGGTTGAGAGCCAGTGTCATGATGGTGGTGTAGGTTGACTCCGAACACAAGTCCTGCCATGAACACAACAAATTTACAACTATGCTTGGGAGAATTACCCTGAGAGAGAACTGAAAACTGAATAAAAACAACTCCCACAACTAGGGACAGTGTTGACTGAGGAGGAAGAGGCAGGACTTTCTTTCTGGAGAAGAAAAAGCAACTTTCTAGATGCAGCAATTCACTGCTGGCTGGGAGCAATCCCAAGGTATGAAGCCTTCCCTGCAGGAGTGGGGGATCTGAGCAGTGGAGTGTCACAATAATAAGCAGCTTTTGGGTGCAGCACAACTGAGACAAGTGTCATAATGTCTGGCTTTGTGAGCTCTTAAGAACAATGGAGAATATCCTCAGTAAAGCTATCAGACATGGGGGGAAAGCCTGCTCTTAAAGGGCTCATGCACAAATTCACCCATTTCAGAAAACAACCTAAACTAGCCGGAAAGAAAAGTTCACAGTTCTTTGGTGAAAAGGGACTCACTTGATAGGCTCTGAGTGGGCTTAGTGAGAGTTGAGGTCCCAGGCTGGATCTACCTCCAGAGGGACTGAGACATTGGAAGCAGCCATTTTTGTGACCTAGTTCAGGAGTGCTGACACAGATGCTGGCAGACACTACTGGAGTTCTTCCCCTGGCCTGTTAGCCCAGAGTCTGCCCCACCCACTAGAACATCAATTTAATCCAGCTCAGCCAGGGAAAGCAGTCCACCCTAGGGAATGTCCCCACCCAAAAGCAAGCCCTTGGGCAACTTGTGGGTCTGCATGGGTGGGGTGCCTGGAACCTCTGCAGCCAGGCAAATGGGGCCACATATGCAGGGCAGGGCATGAGCAAGGCACAGGCCTGCATTGGTGGAGTGTGTGGGGCCTCTGCAGTGGGGCAATTGTGTATGCTTCAGTGAGTCAGGGAGTATGAATGGGGCAGGACTGTGTTGACAGGGTGTGTGGTCCTGCAGGCAGTGGGGCTTGTGCTTCTCAAACAGCCACATAGGGGATCAGCCCCATTTCCAAAGCTTGAAAAATTGGGTGCTCCCATGCCTCCAGCCAGCCCCACTCAGCTGCACTCCTGAGAGAGCTGACAACAGTCTTACAGGTTGGAGACATACAGCAATTGTAAGTCCCTGAGCTTAGTAACCATCCATGCTGGAGGCTTACTTACTTAACAGAAGAACTGCAACAAGAATGTGCTATTAGTCCTTGAAGCCAACTGTGCTGGGGCTCCCCAGACCTGATAAAGTGACTGAAGGCACCACAGCAGCCACACGCAGTTGGGCATTCCAACCAGCTGCTAGGAGGACAGTCTACATCTGCATCTGCAGCAAGAGCAACTCTTCCACAACAGGACACATGTGGCCCACACAGCAGACACTCCTGGAGTATTTGGAACTGGTGATGAGAGGGAAGCACACTGCTGGACCTCATAAGGCATCTCTCACATAAGGCCAACTTCTCAAGATCAGGAGACATAGCTGACCAACCTAATGCATAGACATAAGCACAGAGAAAGAGGCAAGAAGAGGAGACGAAGGAATATGTTACAAAGAGGGGAACAGGACAAATCCTCAGAAAAAGAGCTCAATGAAACAGAGATAAACAATCTACCTGACAAAGAGTAAAAACTAATAGCCATAAGGATGCTCACTGATCTTGATAGAAGAAGGGATGAACACAGTGAGAACTTCAACAAAGAACTGGAAAATATAAAAAAGAACCAATCAGAAATGAAGAATACAATACTGGAAATGAGAAATTCACTAGAAGGCCTCAATAGCAGAATAGGTGATACAGAAGCACAAATCAGCAACCTAGATGAAAGTCTAGAGGAAACAACCCAAACAGAACAGATTAAAGAAAAAAGAATTAAAAAGAATGAAGACAGTCTAAGGGACCTATGAGACTATATCAAGTGCACTGACATCTGTATTATAGTGTGTTCCAGAAGGAGAAGAAAGAGAAAAAGGGGCAGAGAATCTATTTGAAGAAATAATAGCTGAAAACTTTCCTAACCTACAGAGGGAACTAGACATCCAGGTACAGGAAGCACAGAGAGCACTAAAGAAGATAAATGCAAGGAGGCTCACACCAAGACACATTATAATTAAAATGTCAAGAATTAAAGATAAACATAGAATCCTAAAATCTAAAAATCATAAAATCAGAGAAAGGCAACAAGGGACATACACAGGAAACCCCATGAGGCTCTCAGCTGACCTCTCAGCAGAATCCTTACAGGATAGAAGGGAGTGGCATCATATATTTAAAACACTGAAAGGAAAAACCCTACAGCCAAGAAAAATCTACATGGCAAGGTTATCATTCAGAATGGAAGTAGAGATAAAGAGTTTGCCAGACAAGCAAAATCTAAAGGAGTTTATCACCAAGAAACCAGCCTTACAAGAAATGCTAAAGAGACTTAAGTAGAAAAGAAGATCACAAATAGGAATAAAAAAATTATTCAAAAAAAGCAATAAAATCACTGGTAAAGGCAAATATGCAGTAAAGGTAGAAAATCAATCACCTATGAAACTAACATGAAGGTCAATAGTCAAAAGTTTTAAAATTATCTACTTCCATGATAAGAGGGTAATGGATATACGTGAAGAAAAAAGAGGTTAAATATAATATAAAAAGCGTAAAATGTAGGAGGAGGGGAGAAAAAGAGTAGATCTTTTAGCAAAATATCAAAGTAAGAGACCATCAACATAAATTGCTATATATGTAGGTTATTATATATGAACCTCATGGTAATCACAAACCTGAAACTTATAATAGATACACAAAAAATTAAGAAAAGGGAACTCAAACATAATATTAAAGAAAGCCATCAAACCACAAGGGAAGAGAACAAGAGAAGAAAGAAACAGAGAAGAACTACTAAAACACCCAGAAAAAAGTAACAAAATGGCAGTAACTACATTGTTACCAATACTTCTTTTTTTAAAAACTCTTTTTTTCTTTTTCTCCCCAGAGCCCCCTAGTACATAGTTGTATATTTTTAGTTGTGAGTCCTTCTAGTTGTGGCACATGGGATGCCACCTCAGCATGGCTTGATGAGTGGTGCCATGTTCATGCCCAGGATCTGAACTGGTGAAACCCTGGGCTGCCACAGCAGAGCGTGTGAACTTAACCACTTGGCCACAGGACTTGCCCCATCAATAACTTCTTTACATGTCGATGGACTAAATGCTCCAATCAAAAGGCATAGGATGGCCAATTGGATAAAAAACAATACCTATATATATATGCTGCATACAAGAGACACACTTCAGACTTAAAGACACTCACAAACTGAAAGTGAAGGGATGAAAAAAGATACTGCATGCAAATGACAAAGCAAAGAAAGCTTGGGTAACATTACTTACATCAGACAAAACAAACTTTACAACAAAAACTGTAACACAAAACAAAGGACACTACATAATTATAAAGGGACCAATCCAACAAGAGGATAAATACTTGTAAATATCTATATACCTAACATAGGAGCACTTAATATATAAAGAAATTATTAACAAGCATAAAAGGAGAAATAGACAGTAACACAATAATAGTAGGGTAATCTAACACTCTGCTTATACCAATGAATAGATCATCCAATGAGAAAATCAATAAGGAAACATTGGCCCCAAATGACCCATTAGGTCAGATGGACTTAATAGATATGTACAGAATATTGCATCCACAAACTTCAGAAAATTCCTTTCCAACGAACATGGACTATTCTCCAGGATCGGTCATTATTAGGCCATAAAACAAGTTTCAATACATTTAAGAAGATTGAAATAATACCAAGCATCTTTTCTGACTACAACAACATGAAACTAGCAATCAACCACAGGAAGAAAATCAGAAAAGCTATAAATATGTGGAGATTAAACAAAACACTTCTGAGTAACTACTGGCTCCACGAAGAAATCAAAGGATAAATAAAAAAATAACTGGAAACAAATGAAAATGAAAATACGACATGCCAAAACTTATGGGATACAGAAAAGTTGTTCTAAGAAGGAAGTTTATAGCAACAGGCCTACCATAACAAGCAAGGAAAATCTAAATAAACAATGTAACAGTGCTTCTAAAGGAACTGGAAAAAGAAGGACAGAGCCAAAAATCAGTAGAAGGAAAGAAATAATAAAAATCAGAGTGGAAATAAATGAAATAGAGAAAAAAATCAATGAAACCAAGAGCTGGTTCTTCAAAAAGATAAACAAAATTAACAAAACTTTTGCTGGACTCATCAAGAAAAAAAGAAAGAAGGTTCAAATAAATAAAATCAGAAATGAAAAAGGAGAAACTTCAATGGACATCTCAGAAATATAAAAGATTACTATAAGAGAATACCACAAAAAGCTATATGTCAACAAATTGGATAATCTAGAAAAACTGGATAAATTCTTAGAATCATACAACCTTCCAAAACTGAATCATGAAGAAATAAAGAATTTGAATAAACCAATCAACAGAAAGGAGATCAAAACAGTAATTAAAAACCTCCCCCAAAATAAGAGTCCAAGAGCAAAGAGCTTCCCTCATGAATTCTACCAAACACTCAAAGAAGATTTAATACCTATGCTTCTCAAACTCCTCCAAAAAATAGAAGAGGAATGAAAGTTTCCTCTCTCATCTTACAAAGCCAAAATTACCCTGATAGCAAAACAAGACAAGGACAACATAAAAAAAGAAAATTACAGGCCTATATCAGCGAAGAACATTGATGCAAAAATCCTCAACCAAATACTATTGAATCAAATACAACAAAACATTAAATAGATCATACACCATGAAGAAGTGGGATTTATTCCAGGGATGCACGTATGGCTCAACATCCACAAATCAATCAACGTGATACACCACATTATCAAAATGAAGAATAAAATCACATGATCATCTTAATAGATGCAGAGAAAGCATTTGACAAGATACAGCATCCGTTTATGATAAAGAAGGAAAGTACCTCCAAATAAGAAAGGCCATGTATGACAAACCCATAGCTAATATCATTCTCAATGGGAAAAATTGAAAACTATTCCTCTAAGAACAAGAACCAGACAAGGATGCCCACTTCCACCACTCTTATTTAGCATAGTATTGGAAGTCCCTGTCAGAGCAATCAGGCAAGAGAAAGAAATAAAACGATCCAAATTGGAAAGGAAGATGTGAAACTGTCACTATTTGCAGATGACTTACTTTATATATAGAGCACCCTAAAGAATCAACCAAAAAACATTTAGAAATAATCAATGAATACAGTAAAGTTGAAGGATACAAAATCAACATACAAAAATCACTTGTGTTTGTATACACTAATAATGAAGTAGCAGAAAGAGAAATTAAGAATATAGTCTCATTTACAATTGTAACAAAAATGATAAAATACCTAGGAATAAATTTAACCAAAGAGGTTAAAGACATGTACACTGAGAACTAAAAAACATTGTTGAAAGAGATAGAAGACACAAAGAAATGGAAAGATATTCTTTGGTCTTGGACTGGAAGAATTAACATAGTTAAAATGTCCATACATCCTAAATTAATATACAGATTCATTGCAATCTCTATCAAAGTTCCAACAACATTTTTCACAGAAATAGAACAAAGAACCTTACAATTTATGTGAATCAATAAAAGACTCTGAGTATCAAAAGCAATCCTGAGAAAAAAAGAACAAAGCTGGAGGTATCTCATTCCCTGATTTCAAAATATACAACAAAGCTATAGTAACTAAAACAGCATGGTACTAGCACAAAAACAGGCACAGAGATCAATGAAACAGAATCAAGAGCACAGAAAGAAACCCACACATTATGGACAGCTAATTTTTGACAACAGAGCCAAGAATATACAATAGAGAAAGGAAAGTATCTTCAATAAATGGTGTTTGGTAAACTGGACAGCCACATGCAAAAGAATGAAAGTAGACCATTAACTTACACCATACACAGAAATTAAGTCAAATAGATTAAAGACTTGAATGTAAGACCAGAAACCATGAAACGCCTACAAGAAAATATAGGCAGTACACTCTTCAACATCAGTCTTAGCAGCATATTTTCAAGTACCATGTCTGACCGGGCAAGGGAAACAGTAGAAAAAATAAACAAATGGTAATACAGCAAACTAAAAAGCTTCTGCACAGCAAAGGAAACCATCAACAAAAAGAAAAGACAAGCTAACAATTGGGAGAAGATATTTACAAACTATATAACTGATAAGACGTTAATATCCAAACTATATAAAGAACTTACACAATCCAACAACCACAAAACTAACAACCTCATTTAAAAATGGGCAAAAGCTCTGAACAGACATTTCTACAAGGAAGCTATACAGATGGCCAAAAGGCACACGAAAAGATGTTCAACATCACTAATTATAAGGGAAATGCAAATCAAAACTACAATGAGATATCACCTCGTGCCCATCAGAATGGCTATAATTAACAAGACAAGTAATTACAAAGGTTTGAGAGGATGTAGAGAAAAGGAAACTCTCATACACTGGTAGTGGGAGGGCAATGTGGTGCAGCCACTATGGAAAACAGTCTGGAGATTCCTCCAAAAATTAGGAATAGAACTACCACAGGATCCAGCTATTCCACCGCTGAGTATTTATCCAAAAAACATGAAAACAGAAGTGAGTAAAGATATACGCACCCTTATGTTCACTGCAGTGTTGTTCACAATAGACGAGACTTGGAAGCAACCTAGGTCTCTATCAGTGAGCAATGGATAAAGAAGATGTGGTACATAGACACAATGGAATACTACTCAGCCATAAAAAGTGATGAAATCTGGCCATTTGTGATGGACCTGAGGGTATTATGTTAAGCAAAATAAGTCAGAGAGAGAAAGTCAAATACTGTCTGATCTCACTCATAAAGAGAAGATAAAAACAACAACAACAAAAATGCATAGAGACAGAGTTTGGATTGGTGGTTACCAGAGGGGATGGGGAGGGAGGAGGGCAAAAAGGATGATTAGACACATACATATGGTGATGGATTGTAATTAGTCTTTTGGTGGTGAACATGATGTAATCTACACTGAAATCGAGATATGATGATGTATACCTGAAATTTATGTAATGTTACAACCCATTGTTACTGCAATAATAAAATACAAAGGATTTATAAAATTAAAGACAGTAATTTGGTGAATTTGGAATCATTCTTATAATGATACTGTATCATACACTTATTTTCTTTTAGGAAAATAATTTTTAGAAAACCAAAATTATAAATTTTAAGAAATTAAAATTGAATGTAAAAGTAACTATAAACTTATATTACCAGATTAACACAGGTAAGCAGTTGAGAAGAAATAAAAGGTTTTTTGCACGGGAGTACTTTTCCTATTAGGAACCTCTTTATAAGAACAATCACAAAATTCTCTAACATGTCCACATGATTTTTTGTTTTTGTTGTTGAGGAAGATTGTCTCTGAGCTAACATTTGTGCCAGTCTTCCTCTATTTTTTATGTGGGACACCACAGCATGTCTTGATGAGTGCTGCAAGTCTGTGCCTGGGATCTGAACCTGCAAACCCCACATTGCCAAAGTGAAGCAATTAATCTTAACCACTATGCAACTTGGCCTGCCCCAGCAAAATTTTATTTAAGTATACTCTTTGTAAAATATTATACAGTCATAAATTTCAATTATAAAGAGTATGAGGAAGAATGAAATATGTTAATATAAGTAGACCATACATTTATTTGCATAATAAAAGAAAAAATGTTTTCCATTTAAACATGTTACTAGTTCATAAGTTGTAGGTACTTAGAATAAATTCAATACACATATAGTACAATTTGTTTAATAGTGCTTGAATTAGCTTAGCTGATCTTTATGTTAGCTATTCCTAAGCAAGGTCAATTTAAAAGTAACTTGGACTCTCAATTCTTCAAAACAGGATAAATTTTTACTTTGAATTACCCACAAAAATAACATTCAATTTAGAAATTCAAAAAGAAAAGTTACTTACCCCATTCCCTTTGCATTTTGTAGTGGCATTGCAGTTATATCCCATTAAATGAACTCCTTTGCAGGTTTTATTTACACAATACTAAAATGAAACGTACAAAAAAACCCAAAAATGATTTCATAATCATTCACAAATTTGATATAATATGAGAAAATAATTAACCTTTTGTTATATATGCATAAGAAATGATCAAGTTGAGGGTTTTTTTTTCCATGTTACTCTGATTCTGCTAGAAAGATTCTGGAATTCCAATATAAAAATCAATCATGATAAATTTAAGAAAAAAACTTCTAAGGGTGTTAGCCTTGACATGGTTTATCTAATGATGTCATATAATTTTTGTTTGACACTTACAATTGGGAATTGAATTGAGAATACTTATCAGGGGAGATTTCTATATTATGTTGATGTTCTTTTATGAATAATTGGTTGGATAATTGTTAATGATTTTTCTCCTCAAAAATTGGAACATAATTCATTAATTTTGGGTTTCAAATATAAGTTAATATTTTGGATTATAAATCAGCATGAATCATTGTTACAATATTGATCAGAATAACCTGGCAAGAGAACTATTTTAACTTCATTTTTATCCGTTGTAAAATCCTTGTTATGTTAAACTGGGAAATTCCGTGGTAATTAATCATCTGGATATGTGCCTTTTTGCCTTATTTGCCTTTTTATATTTTATTAACTGCCCTCCTAGCTTGTATTCTTTTGTTTTCTTAAAAAATATTCGCATCATATATGATTAAATCATTTAACTATGAAGATATCAAATGAAAATGAAAATTAGCATTTTGGAATTATTTCCTCGAAATTAACACACAGTCAATAAGTAAATGATATCGCCTATGCCAGCCCACTATTACCCGTTCTCTTCAACATAATATTGGAAGTTCTAGCCAGAACAATTAGGCAAGAAAAATAAATAAAAGGTATAAAAATTGTACAGGTAGAAGTAAGATTATCTCTACTTGCAGATGACATGATCTCATTTGTAGAAAACTCAAAATACTCCAGACACAATAAAAGCCTGTTAGAACAAATCAATGAGTACAGTAAGGTTGCAGGATAAAATATTAACACACAAAAATCAAATGTATTTCTTCTTTTTTGTGTGAGGAAGATTGGCTCTGAGCTAACATCTGTTGCCAATCATTCTCTTTTTGTCCAATGAAGATTGCTGCTGAGCTAACATCTGTGCCCATCTTCCTCTATTTTTGTGTGTGGGACACTGCCACAGCATGAGTTGGTGAGATGTGTCTACGTCTGCACCTGGAATCCAAACCTATGAAGCCACGGCTGCCAAAGCGGAGTGCACAACTCAATGGATATGCCAGCAGGCCAGCCCCTCAAATGCATTTCCTTTCAGTCACAATGAACATTCTAAAAAGGAAATTAAGGAAACAATTCCATTTACAATAGCATCAATTATTATTACCAAGCAAACTTAGCCAAGGAGACAAAAGATGTATACTTTGAAAACAACAACAAATACTAAAAAAAAAAAAAAAAAGGAAGATATAAATAAATAGAAAGATATCCTGTGTTCATAGACTGGAAGGCATAATATTATTAAAATGTCAATACTGCCCAAAGCAATCTACAGATTCAATGCAATCTCTATCAAAATTCTATTGACGCTTCTTTTACAGAAAAACAGAAAAATCCATCCTAAAATTTATATGGAATCTCAAGAGACTTCAAATAGCCAAACAATCTTTAAAAAGAACAGGACCCACACTTCCTGATTTCCAAACTTACTACAAAGTTACAGCAGTGAAAACAATGTAGTCTTGGCAAAAATTCAGACATATTGACCAACGGAATAGATTAGAAAGCCAGAAATACACATTCACACATATGGTCAAATGATTTTCAATAAGGCCGTTTTCCTTTTAATGGGAAAAGACAGTCTTTTCAACAAATGGTGCTGGGAAAACTGTATATCCACATGCGAAAGAATCAAATTATACCCTTATCTTACACCACAGACAAAAATTAACTCAAAATGATCAAAGACCTAAACATAAAAGCTGAAACTATGAAACTCTTAGAAGACATAGAAATTTCATAACGTTAATTTAGAAACGATTTCTTGGATAGGCTACCAAAATCATAGACAACAACAACAAAATGTATACGCTGGACTTTATGAAAATTAAAAAGACCTTTTTTGTTTTGAGGAAGATTAACCCTGAACTAACTGCTGCCAATCCTCCTCTTTTTTCTGAGGAAGACTGGCCCTGAGCTAACATCCACGCCCATCTCCTCTACTTTTTGGGACGCCTGCCACAGGATAGTGTGCCAAGCAGTGTCATATACACACCCGGGATCCCAACCTGCGGACCCAGGGATGCTGAAGTGGAACATGTGAACTTAACTGCTGAGCCACTGGCCGGCCCCTAAAAAGACTTTTATATGTTAAAAGACACTATCAAGAGACTGAAAGGCAACCCACAAATGAAAGAAAATATTAACAAATCATATATGTGATAAGAGATTAATACCCAGAGTATATATAGAATTTCTAAAACTCAATAGCATCACACACTGATGTTCACTGAAAATGCGCAATGGATACGAATACACATTTCTCTAAAGAAGATATATGGATGGCCAACGAGTATGTGAAAAATGTTCAACGTTATTAATCATTCAGAAAATAAGAATTAAAAACACAATGAGATACCACCTTACACCTGTCAGGATAGCTGTTGACAAAACAAAGACAAAAGAAAAAAAAAACCCAGAAAATAAGTGTTAGTGAGGATGTGGACAAATTGGAACTTTTGTAGATTACTGGTGGGAATGTAAAATGGTACAATCACTGTGAAAAACAGAATAGTTGGTCCTTCAAAAGTTAAACATATAATTACCATAGGATCCAGCAAATCCATGTTTAGGTATATACCCAAATAATTAAAGGCAGGGGCTTGAAGAGGTATTTGTACACCAATGTTCATAGCAAAAGGTCCATTGACAGATAAATGAATAAACAAAATGTGGGATATACATACTATGGAATATTGACCCAGCCTTTAAAAAAATGAAGTACTGATACATGCTGCAACATGGGTGAACCTTGAAAACAATATGCTAAGTGAAATAAAGCAGCCACAAAAGGACAAATATCCCATGACTCCACTAAATAAGGTACCTGGAGTAGTCAAATTCATAGAGTTACAAAGTAGACTAGTGGTCATTGAGGGGAGAGAGAAATGAGGAGCTATTGCTTAATGGATATAGAGTTTCAGTTTGTGAGGATGAAAAAGTTCCAGAGATGGACAGTGATGGTGGTTGCACAACAATGTGAATGTACTTAATGTCGCTCAATCATACACTCTAAAACAGTAAACTGTAAATTTTACATTACGTATATTTTATCAAACATGAAAGTAAAAAAAATTGTACATGCCATGTGAAAATGATAAATTGTATAAATTAGACAAATGAATGTATAGGGAGATAGGAAATTAACACTAAGTTCATTGATTATTATTCTAACTGCCATTTCTCACTGGATTTTAGACATGATCTTAAGTTGTACATTGCTAATCAATATAAGAAAATGAGGACAGGAGACATCTCATCAAGATGGCAGCATAGGCAGACTCTGAAATCATCTCCTCCCATGAACACAACCATGTTACAACTATTTTTGGAAGAATTACTCTGGATAGAAAGCTGAAAACTGGATAAAAAGAACCCCCACAACAAGGGACAGTCATGACTAAGGTGGAAGAGGCAGAAATTCTTTCTGGAGAGAAAAAAACTCACCTTCAGGAGAAGCAGAGTTTCTCAGATGGCCAGGTGGGAGCCACCCTAACGTACGCAGCCCTCTCTGGAGGAGCAAAGCCCTGAGCGGGGGCCTGATACTACTGTAAGCATCCTTCAGTCTCAGCACAACTGAGAGGAGGGTCTTACTACCTGGCTTTGCTGGCTATTAACTGCAGCAGGTAATACCCCCCAAAAAGCTATTGGACAAAAGCCAAAAATACTGGGGTTTTAAAGGGCCCAGTCACAAATTCATCCCTCTCAGCAACCTAAAATCACCAGAAGAAGGCTGACAGTCCTTTGGTGAAAAGAGACTCACCTGGTAGGCTCTCAGTGCATCTTGGTGAGAGGAGAGACCTCTCCAGGGACTGAGAAATTGGTGATGGCCATTGTTGTGACCTAGTCGAGGCATGCTGACAGAGACCCCAGTAGATGCCAGTGAAGTTCTTCCTCTGGCTTGTTAGCCCAGGGGTATGCCACACCCACTATAATGCAGATTTAATCTAGTTCAGCCAGAGCAGGCAGCCTGTCCTAGGGACCAGCCCCACCCAAAAGCAAGCCCTCAGGCTATTCATCAACCTGCATCGACTGAGTGCCTTGGTTCTCTACAGGCAGGCAAGTGTGTCTGATTCTGGGGGGAAGGGCCTGTGTGAGGACCAGGTGAACTGTAGGGGGCAATGTTGGAGAGGTGGGGACCTCTGCAGTGGGGCATTGGGATACATTCAACGGGGTTGGGAAGTGTGCACAGACCAGCACTGGGTTGACAGTGTGTGTGGACCTGTGGGAGATGAGTCCTATCAGTGGCAGAAGAACTGTGCTTCACAAATAGTCATAAAAAAGATCAGCTCCCCCTTCCAAAGCCTGAAACCATTGAGTGCTTTCATGCCTAGGGCCAGCCCCACTCAGCTGCACTCCTAAGAGAACTGACAACAGCCTCATAGACCTGAGGCCTTAGCAACTGCAAGCCCCTGAGCCTAGCAACCAGCTACACTGGGTACCTACCCAATTAACAGGAAAGTGGCAACAGAAGTATGCAGTTAGACCTTGTAGCAAGTGGGGCTGAGGCTCCCCAAACCAGTTTTACAAACAACGGGCAAGGGAGAGAAAGACTAGACTCCCTGGGCACCTGCATTAGCAGCAACCCTGTCATAGCAGAAGGACACAACTAGCCCTCAAAGGGTTCACTCCTGGGTCATTTGGACTGGTGATGAGAGGGAAGCACACTGCTGGGCCTCAAAAGGTATCTATTACATAAGGCCACTTCTCCAAGATCAGAAGACACAGCCGACTCACCTAATACATAGTTATAAGCACAGAAGAGGAGGCATAATGAGGAGACAAAGGAATGCATTCCAAGCTAAGGAACAAGACAAAACCCTAGAAAAAGGACTAAATGAAAGAGAAATAAGCCACCTACCTGACAAAGAGTTCAAACAAAAACTCATAAGGATGCTGACAGATATAGGGAGAAGAATGGATGAACACAGTGAGCTCATCAACAAAGAACTGGAAAATATCAAGAAGAACAGATCATAAATGAACAATACAATATAGGAAAAAAATAATTGACTTGAGGGACTCAATAGCAAAGTAGGTGATATAGAAGGGATCAGCGAGCTGGAAGAAAGACTAGAGGAAATCACCCAAGCTGAACAGATAAAAGAAAAAAATAGAATGAGAACAGTCTAAGGGAACTCTGGGACAATATCAAGCACACTAACATTTGTATTATAGGTGTTGCAGAAGGAAAAGAGAGAGAGAAAGGGGCACAAAATCTATTTAAAGAAATCATAGCTGAAAGTTTTCCTAACCTAAGGAAGGAAACAGACATTCAAGTACAGGAAAGACAGAGAGCTCCAAACAAGATACAACCAAAGAGGCCCACACCAAGACATATTATAATCAAAATGTCCAAAATTAAAGAGAAAGAGAGAATCCTAAAAGCAGCAAGAGAAAGGCAACAAGTGACATACAAAAGAAAGCCCGTAAGGCTATCAGCAGACTTCTCAGCTGAGACTCTACAAATGAGAAGAGAATGGCATGACATATGCAAAGTGCTGAAAGGAAAAAATCTATAGCTAAGAATACTCTATCCAGCAAGGTTGTCATTCAGAAAGGAAGGAGAGATAAAGAGCTTCCCAGACAAGCAAAAATTAAAGGACTTTATCACCAAGAAACTAGTTCTAAAAGAAATGCTAAAGGGACTTATTTAAGTGGGAAAGCGATGACCACATATAGGGATAAAAAAATATCAAAAAAGACCCCCCTCCCAAAAAAACAGGCAATAAAATCACTGGTAAAGGTAAAAATATAGTAAATGTAGCAGATCAAACACCTGTGAAGACAACATGAAGGTTAAAAGAAAATGAACTAAAATTACTTATTTCAAAGAAAGAGGGTAATGGATAGACACACACAAAACAAGAGATTAGATATGATTTCTAAAACGCAAAATGTGAGAGGAGGGAGTGAAAAAGTAGAGCTTTTAGAAAGAGGTCAAACTAAAGAGTCAATCAACTTAATATAGATTGCTATATATATAGAATATTATATAGGATCCTCATGGTAATCACAAACCAGAAACCTATAATAAGTAAGACAAAAGAAATCAAACATATTACTAAAGAAAGAATCAAACCACAAGAGAAGAGTGCAAAAGAAAAAGAAAGGAACAGACAAGAACTACTAAAACATCCAGAAAAAAAGTAACAAAATAGCAATAAATGCATTTTTATCAATAGCTACTCTAAAGGTCAATGGACTAAATGCTCCAATCAAAAGTCATAGGGTGGCCAATTGGATAAAAAAACAAGACCCATATATATGCTGCATACAAAAGACACACTTCAGACTTAAAGACACTCATAAACTGAAAGTGAAAGGATGGAAAAATATATTCCATGCAAATGGCAAAGAAAAGAAACCGGGGGTAGCAATACTTATATCAGACAAAATAGACTTTAAAACAAAAAATGTAATAAAAGACAAAGACAGCACTACATAATAATAAAGGGAACAATCCAACAAGAAAACATAACACTTGTAAATATCTAAGCACTCAACATAGAAGCACATAAATATATAAATCAATTATTAACGGACATAAAAGGAGAAACAGACAGTAACACAGTAAGAGTACGGGACTTTAACACTCCAATTACACCAATGGATAGATCATCCAAACAGAAGATCAATATGGAAACACTGGCCTTAAAGGACACATTTAACCAAATGCACTTTGAATATATATATAGAATATTCCATCCAAAAACCACAGAATACACATTCTTTTCAAATGCACATGGAACATTCTCCAGGATTGATCACATATTAGGCCACAAAACAAGTCTCAATAAATTTAAGAAGATTGAAATAATATCATGCATCTTTTCTGACCACAAAGGTATGAAATTAGAAATCAATTACAAGAAGAAAAGCCACAAAAATGTGGAGATTGAACAAAATGCTACTGAACAGTGATTGGGTCAATGATGAAATCAAAGCAGAAATAAAAAAATTCCTGGAGACAAATGAAAATGAAAACACAATATGTCAAAATCTGTGGGGATACAGCAAAAGTGGTTCTAAGAAGGAAGTTTATAGCAATTCAGGCCTACCTCAACAAAGAAGAAAAATCCCAAATAAACAATCTAACAGCACATCTAAAGGAACAGGACAAAGAAGAACAAACAAAGCCCCAAATCAGCAGAAGGAATAAAATACTAAATATCAGAGCAGAAATAAAGGAAATAGAGACTAAAAAACAATAGGAAAAATTAATGAAATCAAGAGATGGTTCTTTGAAAAGATAAACAAAGTTGACAAACCCTTAGCTGGACTCCCCAGGAAAATAAGAGAGAAGGCTCAAATAAATAAAATCAGAAATGAAAGAGGAGAAATTGCAATGGACACCTCAGAAATACAAAAGATAATGAGAGAACACTAGCAAAAGCCACATGCCAACAAATTGGATAATCTAGAAGAAATGGATAAATTCTTGGAAACATACTATCTTCCAAAACTGGACCAAGCAGAAGTAGAGAATTTGAAGAGACCAATTGCCAGTAAAGTGATCGAAACAGCAATCAAAAACTTCTCAAAAAATAAAAGTCCAGGACCAGATGGCTTCCCTGGTGAATTCTGCCAAACATTCAAAGAAGACTTAACACCTATCCTTCTCAAACTCTTCCAAAAAATTGAAGAGGAGGGGAGGCTTCCTAACTCATTCAACAAAGCCAACATTATTCTGATAAACAAAAAAAACCAGACAAGGACAACACAAAAAAAGAAAATTACAGGCCAATATCACTGATGAACACTGATGCAAAAATCCCCAACAAAATCCTAGCACATCGAAGAATACAACAATACATTCAAAAGATCATAGACCATGATTGGGTGGGATTCATTCCAGGGATGCAGGGATGGTTCAACATCCACAAGTCTATCAACATGATACACCACATTAACAAAATGAAGAATAAAAATCACATGATCATATCTATAGATGCAGAGAAAGCATTTGACAAGATACAGCATCCATTTATGATAAAAACTCTAAATAAAACGGGTATAGAAGGAAAATAACTCAACAGAATACAGGCCATATATGACAACCCACAGCAAATATTCTCAACGGAGAAAAACTGAAAGCTATCCCTCTAAGAACAGGAATCAGACAAGGATGTCCACTTTCACCACTCTTATTTATCATAGTATTGGAAGTTCTATTGAGATCAATCATGCAAGAAAAAGAAATAAAAGGGATCCAAATTGGAAAAGAAGTGAAACTGTCACTCTTTCTAGACCACATGATTTTATGTATAGAAAACTCTAACGAATCCACTAAAAAACTTTTAGAAATAATAAACGAATATATTCAAGTCGCAGGATATAAAACCAAGATACAAAAAAAGGTTGCATTTTCTATACATGAACCACAAAGTAGCAGAAAGAAAAATTAAGAATACACTCTCATTTAAAATTGCCACAAAAAATATAAAATACATAGGAATAAGCTAACCAAAGAGGTGAAAGATCTCTACACTAAAAATTATAAAACATTGTTGACAGAAATTAGAGAAGATGCAAAGAAATGGAAAGATATTCTGTGCTCTGGGACTGGAATAATTAACATCATTAAAATGTCCATACTTCCTAAAGCAATCTATAGATTTGATGCAATCTCTATCAAATTGCAAAAAAATTTTTCACAGAAATAGAACAAAGAAGCCTAAAATTTATATGGAGAAACACAAGACCCTGAATAGCCAAAGGATTTCTGAGAAAAAAGAACAAAGCCAGAGGTAGCACATTCCCTGATTTCAAAATATATTACAAAGCCATAGTAAACAAAACAGCATGGTACTGGCACAAAAACAGACACACAGATCAAGGGAACAGACTCGAGAGCCCAGAAATAAACCCACACTTTTAGGAACAGCTAATATTTGACAAGGGAACCAAGAGCATATGACAGAGAAAGGAGAGTCTCTTCAATAAATGGTGTTGGGAAAACAAGACAGCCACATGCAAAAGGATGACAGTAGACCATTATCTTAACACCATGCACAGAAATCAACTCAAAGTGGATTAAAGACTTGAATGTAAGATCTGAAACCATGAAACTTCTATGAGAAAACATAGGCAGTATGCTGTTTAACATTGGTCTTAGCAGCATATTTTCAAGTACCATGTCTGACCAGGCAAGGGAAACAAAAGAAAAAATGAACAAATGGGGCAACATCAAACAAAACAGCTTCTGCACAGCAAAGGAAACCATCAAGAAAATGAAAAGACATCCTAACAATTGGGAGAAAATATTTGCAAACCATATAGCAGATAAGGGGTTAATATCCAAAATGTACAAAAATCTCATACATCTCTACAACAAAAAAACAACCTAATTAAAAAATGGGCAAAAGATCTGAACAGGGATTTTTCCAAAGAAGATATATGGATGGCCAACAGGCATATGAAAAGATGTTCAACATCATTAGCTCTCAGGGAAATGCAAATCAAAACTAGAATGAGGTATCACCTCACTCCAGTCAGAATGGCTATGATTAATAAGACAGGAACCAACAAGAGTTGGAGACTATGTGCACAGAAGGGAATTGTACACTGCTGGTGAGAGTGCAAACTGGTGTAGTCACTATGGAAAGCAGTATGGAGTATCCTCAGAAAATTAAGAATAGATCTACCATATAATCCAACCTTCCACTCCTGGGTATTTATCCAAAGAACCTGAAAACACAAATGCCTAAAGATACATGCACCCCTATGTTCACTGCAGCATTATTCACAATAGCAAAGACTTGAAAGCAACCTAGGTGCCCATGAAGTGAATGGATAAAGAAGATGTGGTATATATACATAACAGAATACTACTCAACCATAAGAAATGCTGAAATCCAGCCATTTGTGAAAACATGGATGGACCTTGAGGGTATTATGCTAAGTGAAATAAGTCATGGGAGAAAGTCAAATACTGTATGATCTCACTCATAAGTAGAAGATAAAAACAACGACAAACAAACACATGGCAACACAGATTGGTTTGGCAGTTACCATAAGGGAAGTGGGGAGGGGAGAGGGTAAAAGGGGTGATCAGGCTCAGATGTGTATTGATGGACTATAAGTAGTTTTTGGGTGGTGAACATGATGCAATCTACACAGAATTCCAAATATATTACAATGTACATCTGAAAACTATATCATGTTATAATCCAATGTTACTGCAATAAAAAAATTTTTTTAATGGAAAAATGAAAAAAATTAAAAACAAAATGAGAACAAATAATGTATCATAAATAATTTTGGAAACATAAAAAACATACCATATATGACACTTTAATGACACCACCAACTTCTCATTAATATTGTATAGAAATGTTCTCAATATTTGTGATATTTTATTGTCATATTCTGAGTAGCACAAGAATTTTCCATATACAGACACAAGAGACAACAAAGGCATTTCAATAATACCTTAACTTTATATTACACTGTATACAAATATTGTAATTGAACATGCTAGACTTCATATCCTGGATTCCTGCAATCCACTTTGGAAGGCTAGTTGGATAAGAAATACTTCTATTAAAAAATAAGAATCTCAATTTTTTAAAAAAGAAATCAGTATCTTCCACATCCTGTGATAAAGCCACTCTTCGTTGCATTTCAGCACACTGCCCTTATATTGCTGGCTCACTATGTGTGTCAAGCAGAGTTATGGAAGAATACTTTTAATCAAATAATACACCACAAATGATGTACAATAACTAGTAGTTTTACAAAGAAATTTGTTCACACAGAGTTATGATTTTTATGCATTTTTAAGAGGAAAATATGAATCAAAAATATTGAGAGTCTGAAAATATTTTCCTTAAATGATCAATGCTATTATTTGTATGGGAGAAATTGTAGTCATTTAACAACAAAGAAAATAAGCAATAGCCATTTGAGAAGTGAAAAATAATACTTTAACCAAAATATCAATATATTTCACACATCCAAATATAATTTTCCTGCAATAATATAACACACATTGTTACCACTGTAACATTTCTCATCCAGCTTGGTTAAAAATGAGACCCAGTCATCAGTGGAATCTCGGAATAACAGAGGTGCTGAGCACTTTTAAGTCTCCTAGATTGTTATGATGAAAGTCTCTGGCAATTTTGAACAATTTTCCAAAATTCTCCAAAATTTAATCACTTGTGCTTCCAAATCGCTATCAGGCTACATTAGATAACATGGACTAAGGGAAAATTTACTATCTTCAGAAACTCTAGTTTTTCTTATAAATCTAGATAACTCAAATGCCACCAGTGAACTCCCACATATTGGTTTTTAGATGATTTGGATAAAATAGAACTATAATTCCAAAGAAAACATTGCATGGTCATATCAATAGACATAGAAAAAGCATCTGATAAAATTCAACACCTATTCACGATAAAAAACAAACAAACAAACAAACAACTCAGCAAACAAGGAATAGAAAACAACTTCCTTAAGTGGCTAAGGATCATCTTCAAAACATACAGTTAACATAATATTTGATGGTGGATGACTGAATGCTTTCCCCTAAGATCAGGAAGATGGCAAGGGTGTCCATTCTCACAACTCTTATTCAACATAAGATGTGAAATTCTAGCCAGTTCAATAAGGAAAGGAAAACAAATAAAAAACATAGACTATAAAGAAAAAAATATGATATGATTGTAAGCATCCAAAATCCTAAGAAATCTACAAAAAAGCTCTAGAACTAATAAAAGTTCAGCAAGCTTTCAGACACAAGTTCAACTCATAAAAATCACCTTTCTGTATACTAACAACAAACATGTGAAAAGGTGAAAATAAAAACACAACACCGTTATACCTACTCCAAAGTGAATAAAATGCTTAGATATAAATCTAACAAAAGATGTATGGGATCTATATCCTGAAAATTATAAAATGCTCATAAAAAATCAACGACTACCTAAATAATTGAAGAAGCTTACCATATCCAAGGATTGGAAGATTCAATATAGTAAAGATATCAGTTCTTTCCAAATTGAACTATACTTTTAACATAATCCTTATTAAAATTCCAGAAAAGTCTTTTTGTAGTCATACACAAGTTTACTCTAAAATTTATATAAAAAGATACCTAGAATAGCTAAAACAATTTTGAAAAAGGAAAATTCAATGGGAAGAATCACTCTGCCTGTTATTAAGGGTTACTACATTGTGAAGTAATCAAGAGAATATGGTATCAGTGGATGGATAGACATGTAAATCTATTTAACAGAGTAGACGATCTAAAAATATGCCCACAAAAACATACCTAATTTATTTTTGACAAAGGTACAAAAAAAGGAACCTCAACTTAAGCCTCACACCTTATAAAAGAGTTAACTTAAAATGGAATAAAGACTTAAATGTAAAACACAATATTATACATTTTTAGAAAAAAAATTAAAACATGGGATAATATCTCCATGACTCAGGGCTACATGAAGAGTTATTAAACTTGACACCAAAAGTATGATCTATAAAAGGAAAAGATGCTGTACTGGACACTAGAAAAATTTAAGAGCTTTTGCTCTGTGAAACTCTGTGAAGAAGATGAAAACACAAGCTACAGAATAGGAGAAAACTATTTGCAAACTTGAGTGTAGGATATATAAAAATTAAAAGTCAGCATTGAATAAAAGGCAATCCTATTAGAAAATTTGCAAAAGATGTGAGTAAACATTTCACTGAGGAGGATATATTGATAGTATACAAGCACTTGAAAAGATTTTGAATATAATTAGCCATTAGACAAATGCAAATTAAAAGCACCATATCAGTACATACATATCAAAATAGCAGAAAGCAAAAATAGTGATAGCACCAAATACTGGTGAGGATATGGAGAAACTTGATCCCTCCCCTGTTGCTGGTAGAAATGTAAAATGGTACAGCCATTCTGGCAAAGATTATAGCGGTTTATTACAAAACTAAATGTACTTATCATGTGAAGCACAAATTGTACTCTTAGGCATTTGTGTTAGGGAAATGAAACAACATGCATTGATTATCTCAGTTTCAGTGAGCCAGGAATTCTGGTCATAGCATAGGTTGGTCATTTGCTTCAGGATTCTCAAAAGGTTGCTATTAGAGTGTCAGCCAGTTTCAGCTGAAGGTGAAATCAGGCAGATCTCCTTCCAAACTTGTCACGTGGTTGTTGTTGGGTTGTTGGGTTAATGTCCTCACTTTCAAGGGCTGTTGGCTGGAAGCTATACTGAGTTCCTTCCCTTGTATTTCTCTCTTACATGACAGTTTGTTTCATCAAAGCAAGCAATCCAAAAATGTGAAAGGGTGAGAGAGAGTGCAAGGAAATGGGAAGATACCATCTTTTATAACCTGATGTCAGAGGTGACATTCTGTCACTTTTGCCCTACTCTACTTTTGAGAAGCAAGTCACTAGATCCATCCCTCCCAGAACAGCATGTAGGAGGATGTATTTTTAGAGGGGAGTGAATAAGAAAAGGTGAGATCATTGAGGTATATTTTAAAAGCAGATTATCACAGTCCATCCTCTGTCTTCTAATGTTATGTATGCAAACTACATTCATCCTCAAGGTCTTCAAGTCTCATCCAATTATAACATCTGTTCAAAGCCTATTGCTTCATATAAGTTAGCTCCAGCTGTGAATTAGGCCCCTGGATCTATTTCTTTGAGTACAGTTCCTTCATCTGTAGGTCTGTGAAACTGGCAAATTAAGTTATCTGTCCCCAACATCACCAAAATACAATAGTAGGACAGGCATAGACATTCCTATTCAAAATGGCAGGAAGATGGCACATAAAAGGAATCATTGGTCCATAGCAATTCTGAAATCCAGCAGGACAAACTTTGGGAGTTCCTTGGTTAGGTTTTGAGGCATGTGAATAATCATTCTTGGCTCTTGATTCTGCCCTTTCAGCTCTTGTTTTATCCTCAGTATTTTTTCCTTCTTTACAAAAGGTAGCATGTGTTAACAGCTGAGCAATTGCTTCAACCTGCTTCCTCCCAGGAGAATTTGGGGAGTTCGATAGCCTCTTTACACTTTATATTCTTTGTCTCTGTCATCCTTGCTGGTAGGGTGTCTGCTGATATTTCTCAAAAACTGTGTGGACCTCCTATGAATCTCTTCGGAGTTCATTCCATTATACAAAAGACACATTTACAAATCTCTTCAAAATAAGCTTTTCTCTACTTTGGACTTTTGCTGGGATGGCTGAAAGACAAAGCCCTAAAGCTTTTTAGAGGCTTCATTTTTTAATTTTTTCTTTAGGGGATCTGTGATGCATGCCCTTAATCTCTAAGGGGGACATTTGCATAACTGAATAACACTGTGATCCTTTGATGTTTTTGAGCCCTTAGTTAACATTTGTGCAGTTTCACTCCTGGCTTTATCTGTACACATTTTCCTGACTTTTCTTGAATCCATTTCTTAATTTTTTAGCATCTTTTTCTGTGTGATGAAGCTGAGAATTTTCAAAATTATCAGGTTATGGCTACTTTTTGTTTAAGAGTTCTCTCTTTTTAAATCTAATCTTATAAGTGACATCCCATAACTCTTGCCATATTCTATTCATTACAAGAAAGTCACTTTATCCAGCCCACTCACAAAGGAAGGGGATTACACAAGGAAGTGAATACCAGGAAGTGGGAACATTGAAACCATTTTAGAACCTGCCAACCACCACAAGAAAGTTTCCCAAGGGAATAGAATTGCAGATCCCAGGTATATGAATCGGCTAATTGATTCACCATTTCAAGGTTCTGTTTTATTTCTAATTCAGCAAGTAAGTGCTGAGTGCCATTTACATGCAAAACATCTGATCTCAGATGCCTTATATTTTCTTAAATGTGTGCACTCATACTTCCAGATCAACTAACTCAACCCCTGAACCATTTTTGTTCTCCCATTATTTTAGGGCTACATGAGTATAAATGCTCATATGTATGCAAATATGCATACATACACAGGCTTGTTCATCACTGCTTTCTTAGTACAGATTTCATGTATGGTTCTTACAAACTTCTCACACTTATATTTTGATTATATACATAAGCAGATGACTTAAGAAATATAAAGGCTCAATTATGTTTCTTTGTCAAGCAGGGAAAATTGAAAAGTCAAAACTAGAATTTTATGATTTAAAGCTGTTGGAATTCAAAAACCTAAAAAAATCACCTGTCAGTGCTTAAAACGCATACATATCTTCTCACACAAGAACTGATAACAGGTTAATCCAAAAAGCAATGCTATTGGATAAGTGAGGCTTAGTTTAATTAACTTTCAACATTGTAAGGCAAATAAGTGGCAGCACCAGGCTCAAATCCATTCAGTACAATTGTGATAGTCATCATGGAATGTGATATCTAATAATTACATACTTTAATACAGCTGAATATAAATGAAAGTTTTGTTACCATTTGTGCACCACACACAGTGCCATCAGCCACATAGACATAATCTCTTCCATCTGATCTCACTGAAGACCCAGTAGCTACGGATATGCATACATGCCCTGGTATATATGAATAAACTGCAGACTGAACAGCACTTTTATATGTATTCTTATCTGGCCAAACACAAGCTAATTTTCCACAGAGAACATCCCTGGAAATGGAAAGCAGAAAATCCCTTATCATCTTGTGTTTCAATGATAGCAAGTTTCAGATAATTATTATATTACATGGGTGGTAACATGAATGTTCAATTGATGGTATAAAACCAGAATAAATGCCAAAATAACACTATTTTATAGTTTTGCAGCAACTGAATGCAATTTAATTAATTGGCACTATAGCAGAATTGAAAACTATACACTGAACTCAAATGTCCAGACATGACTTCATTTCCTATTCCAGAACTCAGCTTTGTTGTCTAGTCTCCAGTTGTCTTAGAAGACTCATCATATTTTATCACATTCTTTGGGAAAATTCACCACCTGCTCCCACTTTGATATAGCTTAGCCAGTCTGATCATTCATTACCCAACATTTTCTGACAGTAGCTGATTGCATTTATTTACTCTTGGTGCATCTTTTGAGCCCCTTCTGATTATGCCCATTGTCCCTGCCATGGTCTCTAGTCAGTACATCTCTGTAGTGTATTTTGGCATTTGGCAAAATGACTCTTTTATTTTGATCCCAAGATTCTTCCAATAAGCTAATACTTCCAGAGATTAGGGAAATTTTAGATCCCCCTTATGCCACAAGTATAACAAAGATTATCCCATAAACAGTTTGTTTAGCCGTTTATAATCTATCATTGGGTAGAATATCAGCTTTTTTCTAAAAGGCTTACAATATTCTTAAACAATGACCTGGAAAATAATCTATGTCACCTCTTTCTCTTGGAATCACTCAAATCTATCAACTCTAATCCTCAATAGAAACAACCATTCTTAGCTATTGAGTATATGTCTGTTTAGCATGTCATTACTATTTCTCCAAAAGTCTCCCCTTAGGAAATTTCATCTACTTATCCTAGAAGACCATTTTTGGCTCTTTTAATATCACAGGGATTAGCTTGATGGCATCAAGAAGTGAACAGTGAAATGAGGTTTGGAGCCAAAACCTAAATCTCTTTCCAAGTTTTCTCCCCTCCAGTCTATTTTTTCTAGTTTCTCAGATCTAGATGTTTCTTTCGACTGTGGCTCCACTCTCTTTCTATAGAATATATCTTAAAACAGCTTTGCATGGTAAGTGTCTTTCCAATCTGGCTACGGAGTACAAACTCTTCCTCCAAAGTCTGTTCTCTCAAAATTTTCACATGTGGCTGAATTCTTAGAAGTGATTTTTCCTTTCTGAAAAGGGACCACAGTCTGCTTACAGCAAATGAATTGTGCTATAGAATTCTAGTCTCATATAGTGATTTTATTTCAAGAAAATTCATGTACTCTTATTATCTCAGATGAAGTTCAGATAAGTCACAGTTGCTGACTTTCATGGTCCCTTCCACTTTTCCTTTTCCTTCTCCCGTGGATAATCTTAGACCAAGGGCAGCAGATGTGCCTCTGGCCATCAGGGAGAGAGATTAAGTGTGGCTGGTTTACCACTGTCTCCTGCCTTTGTTGGCATCCCCTTAGCATAACTCAGTCTGCCTGATCACTGGTGCTCTATATTGGGTCTAACAAGGTGTAGCAGATTATACTTTGTCTTTTAATGATTATAAAGTTCTCCTCATGAGATCTCCCCTCATATGCATTCACTTTGTGATTTTAGACCTATTTCAATCCATTAGTCTTCCCGTGTTGAGGTATGTGGAAAATTCTGCATCCTTTACATGTCATACTTAATCCATAATAAACTCATGTGTAAAGGCATGTGGTGGAGGATACTGTCTTAATCCTACCCAACACCTTCGTCAGCCATTTATAATCTCCATAAAGGATCCAAGCTGTTTTTTAACTTTGCTGAGAGTGGTGATTACCCAAGGATTTTGCAATTTTTTCTGACTATGTCTCAGAAATTAAAGAAAGTCCTGCATCTCTCTGGATCACTTGACCTTATCTGGGTGTTTTCACATTCTCTTCCCACTCCCTTGGTTCTTGAATTTGGCTCTGTTACAATTTTTTAAACCACTTTAGGGTATAATCAACAACTGAAAAGCTGTTCATATTTAATGTATACAACTTGCTGAATGTGGGGATAAGTACACACTGGTGAAACCATCAACATCATCAAGGACATAAACATATCCATCACTTCTCAAACTTTCCTCCTGCCCCTTGTATTGTTATCATCATCATCATCATCATCATCATTGTTATTATTATTATTGCGGTAAGAACACAACACAAGATCTACCCTCTTAGCAAATTTTAAGTATACAACACCGTATTTTTAGCTATAGAACTAGGTTGTATACCAGATCTCCAGAACTTACTTATCTGCTACTATTTTTTCCACATTTATTGAAATATAATTGACAAATAAAATTGTAAGATATTTAAAATATAAAATGATGATTTGATATACATATATATTGTGAAAGAATCTCCCCATCAAGTTAACACATTCATCATTTCACATATTTATCTTTTTCTGTTTGTGAAAACATTTAAGTTCTACTCTTTTAGTAAATTTCAGTTATACAATACAGTGTTATCAAGTATAGTCACCATATTATACATTAGATCTTCAGACCTTATGTATCTCATAACTAAAAGTTTGTATCCTTTTACCAACCTCTCCACATTTCCCACTGGCAACCACTTTTCTACTCTCCATTTCTATGAGTTTGACTTTTTATTTTTTGCTTTAGATTCCACATATAAGTGATACATTTCAGTATTTTTCTTTTTCTGTCTAGCTTATTTCATTCAGCACGCTGTCCCCCAGGTTCATCGTGTTGTCACAAATGACAGAACTGCCTTCTTTTTTAAAGCTGAATAATATTCCGTTACATATATGCCACATTTTCTTGATCCATTCATTCGCTGATAGACACTTAGATTGTTTCCATACCTTGGCTATTATGAATAATGCTGCAATCTCTTCAAGATACTGATTTTATTTCCCTTGGATATATAGCTAGAAATAGGATTGGTGGATCATATGGTAGTTCTATTTTTAACTTCCTGACGAAACTCCATATTGTTATCTATAGCAGCTGTGCCAGTTTATACTCCCACAAAGAGTGTACAATGGTTCTCTTTCCTCCACATCCTCACCAGACTTTGATATCTATTGTCTTTTTGATAATAGCTATCTTAACAGGTGAGGTAATAGCTCGTTTTGGTTTTGATTTGCATTTCCGTGATGATTAGTAATGTTGCACATCTTTTCACATACTTGTTGGCCATTTGCATATCTTCTTTAGGAAAATGTTTATTCAGGTCCCTTGTCCATTTTTAAAAGGTTATTTGTTTGCTATTGAGTTGTAAGACTCCACTGTGTATTTTGGATGTTAACCCCTTATCAAATCCATGGTTTGCAAATATTTTCTCCCATTCCACAGGTTGCCTTTTCAGTTTGTGGATGGTTTCCTTTGCTGAGCAGAAGCTTTTTAGTTTGTTGTATTCCTATGTGTCTGTTTTTTTCCTTTGCTTTTTGTGCCAACCCCCAAAATCATTTCCAAGACCAATGTCAAGGAGTTTATTCCCTATGTTTTCTCCTAGGAGTTTTACAGTTTCATTTCTTACATTCAAGTCACTTTTCCATTTTGAGTTTATATGTATATGGTATAAAATAGAGGCCACGTTTTATTTTTTTCCTGTAGCAATCCAGTTTCCTTGACACCATTTATTGAGGAGACTATCCTTTCCCCATTGGATAATGCTAGCTCTTCGTCAAAAATTAATTCACCATGTATGCATGGGTTTGTTTCTAGATAGTCTATTCTATTCCATTGATATGTTTCTGTTTTTATGCCAATATTATACTCTTTTGGTTAGTACAGTTTTGTGATATAGTTTGAAATCAGGAAGTGTGATGTCTCCAGCTTGTTCTTCTTTCTCAGTATTGCTTTGGCTATTCTGGGTCTTTTATGGCTCCATACAATTTTAGAATAGTTTTTCTATTTCTGTGAAAAATGCCATTGGAATTTTGATAGGGATTGCATTGAATCTGTATATAGCTTTGTATAGTATGAACATTTTAACAATATTAATTCTTCAAATCCATTAGCAGAGAATATTTTTACATTTATTTGTGTTTTTCTTCAATATCTTTTATCAATATCTTATAGTTTTCAGTGTATACATCTTTCACTTCCTTGGTTAAATTTATTCCCAAGTATTTTATTCTTTTTGATGTTATTATTTTTTTATTGTCTGTCTTTTATTTTTTTTTAATTTTTCGGATGTACATCATATTTCGAATTCTGTGTACATTACATCATGTTCACCACCCGAAAACTAATTATAGTCCATCACCTCACATGTAAACCTAATCACCCTTTTTGCACTCCCCCCTCCCCCCTTCCCCAATGGTAACCATCAATCCAATCTCCAATGCTATGTGCGGTTTTTTTTTGGTCGTTTTTATCTTCTACTTATGAGTGAGATCATATGGTATTTGACTTCCTCCCTCTGACTTATTTCACTCAGCATAATACCCTCAAGGTCCATCCATGTTGTCACAAATGGCTGGATTTCGTCTTTTCTTATGGCTGAGTAGTAGTTCATCATGTATAAATACCAGATCTTCTTTATCCATTCATCCCTTGATGGGCAGCTAGGTTGTTTCCATGTCTTGGCTATTGTGTATAATGCTGCAATGAACATAGGGGTGCAAGTATCTTTATGCCTTTTGTTTTCAAGTTCTTTGGACAAATACACAGCAGTGGAATAGTGGGATCATATGGTAGATCTAGCCTTAATTTTCTGAGGATACTCCATACTGCTTTCCATAGTGGCTGCACCAGTTTGCACTGCCACCAGCAGTGAACAAGGGTTCCCTTCTCTCCACATCCTCTCCAACATTTGCTGTTTCCTGTCTTGTTAATTATAGCCATTCTGACTGGAGTGAGGTGATACTTCATTGTAGTTTTGATTTGCATTTCCCTGAGAGCTAATGATGTTGAGCATCTTTTCATATGCCTGTTGGCCATCTGTATATCTTCTTTGGAGAAATCTCTGTTCAGATCTTTTGCCCATTTTCTAGTTGGATTGTTGGTTTTTTTGTTGTTGAGCTGTTAGTTCTTTGTATATTTTGGATATTAACCCTTTATCTGATATATGATTTGCAAATATCTTCTCCCAATTGTTAGGATGTCTTTTCATTTTGTTGATGGTTTCCTTTGCTGTGCAGAAGCTTTTTAGTTTGATGTAGTCCCATTTGTTCATTTTTCCTTTTGTTTCCCTTGCCTGGTCAGACAAGAGACTTGAAAATATGCTGCTCAGACCGATGTCATAGAGCATACTGCCTGTGTTTTCTTCTAGAAGTCTCATGGTTTCGGGTCTTACATTCAAGTCTTTAGTCCATTTTGAGTTGATTTTTGTGCATGGTGAAAGGGAATGGTCTACTTTCATTCTTTTGCATGTGCCTGTCTGGTTTTCCCAGCACCATTTATTGAAGAGACTCTCCTTTCTCCATCGTATACTCTTGGCTCCCTTGTCAAATATTAGCTGTCCATATACTTGTGGGTTTACTTCTGGGTTCTCAATTCTGTTCCATTGATCTGTGTGTCTGTTTTTCTGCCAGTACCATGCTGTTTTGGTTACTATGGCTTTGTAGTATAATTTGAAATCAGGGAGTGTGATACCTCCAGCTTTGTTCTTTTTTCTCAGGAATCCTTGGCCTATTTGGGGTCTTTTGTTGTTCCATATAAATTTTAGGATTCTTTGGTCTATTTCTGTAAAAAATGTTGTTGGAACTTTGATAGAGATTGCGTTGAATCTATAGATTGCTTTAGGATGTATGGACATTTTAACGATGTTAACTCTTCCAATCCAAGAACACGGAATATCTTTCCATTTCTTTCAAGAATGTTTTATAGTTTTTGGTGTACAGATCTTTCACCTCTTTGGTTAAGTTTATTCCTAGGTATTTTTTTCTTTTTGTTGCAATTGTAAACGGGATTGTATTCTTAATTTCTCTTTCTGCTACTTCGTTGTTAGTGTATAGAAATGCAACCGATTTTTGTACATTGATTTTGTATCCTGCAACTTGACTGTATTCGTTTATTATTTCTAAAAGTCTTTTAGTGGACTCTTTAGGGTTTTCTAGATATAAAATCATGTCATCTGCAAAGAGTGACAGTTTCACTTCTTCTTTTCCAGTGTGGATCCCTTTGATTTCTTTTTCTTGCCTGATTGCTCTGGCTAGGACTTCCAATACAACGTTAAATAAGAGTGGTGACAGTGGTCATCCTTGTCTGGTTCCTGTTCTTAGAGGGATAGCTTTCAGTTTTTCTCCATTGAGAATGATATTTGCTGAGGATTTGTCATATATGGCCTTTTCTATGTTGCAATATTTTCCTTCTATACCCATTTTATTTAGATTTTTTATCATAAAGGGATGCTGTATCTTGTCAAATGCTTTCTCTGCATCTATTGAGAAGACCATGTGATTTTTGTTCTTCATTTTGTTAATGTGGTGTATCACATTGATAGATTTGAGGATGTTGAACCATCCCTGCATTCCTGGAATGAAACCCACTTGATCATGATGTATGAATTTTTTAATGTATTGTTGTATTAAAATTGCTAGTATTTTGCTGAGGATTTTTGCATTGATGTTCATCAGTGATATTGGCCTGTAATTTTCTTTTTTTGTGTTGTCCTTGTCTGGTTTTGGCATCAGAATAATGTTGGCTTTGTAAAAGGAGTTAGGAAGCCTCCCCTCCTTTCAATTTTTTGGAAGAGTTTGAGAAGGATAGGTATGAAGTCTTCTTTGAATGTTTGGTAGAATTCACCAGGGAAGCCATCTGGTCCTGGACTTTTATTTTTTGGGAGGTTGTTGATTGCTGTTTCGATCTCCTTTCTGGTGATCGGTCTATTCAAATTTTCTACATCTTCTTGGTCCAGTTTTGGAAGTTTGTATGTTTCTAAGAATTTCTCCATTTCTTCTAGATTATCCAATTTTGGCATATAGCTTTTCATAGTATTCTCTTAGTATCTTTTGTATTTCTGAGGTGGCTGTTGTAATCTCTCCTCTTTCATTTCTGATTTTATTTATTTGAGCCTTTTCTCTTTTTTTCTTGGTGAGTCTGGCTAAGGATTTGTCAATTTCGTTTATCTTTTTGAAGAACCAGCTGTTGGTTTCATTAATTTTTTCCATTTTTTTTTAGTCTCCGCTTCATTGATTTCTGCTCTGATTTTTATTATTTCCTTCCTTCTGCTGATTTCGGGCTTGGTTTGTTGTTCTTTTTCCAGTACCGTTAGGCGCCCTTTTAGTTTTCTATTTGGGATTTTTATTCTTTGTTGAGGTAGGCCTGAATTGCTATAAACTTCCCTCATAGAATAGCTTTTGCTGTATCCCTCAGATTTTGGCATGTCGTCTTTTCATTTTCATTTGTCTCCAGAAATTTTTTTATTTCTTCTTTGATTTCTTCATTGACCCAATCAATTTTCAGTAGCATTTTGTTCTGTCTCCACATTTTTGTGGCTTTTCTGGTTTTCTTTCTTAGTTGATTTCCAGTTTCATACCTTTGTGGTCAGAAAAGATAGATGGTATTATTTCGATCTTCTTAAATTTATTGAGACTTGTTTTGTGGCCTAATATGTGATCAATTCTGGAGAATGTTCCATGGGCATTTGAAAAGAATGTGTATACTGTGGGTTTTGGATGGAGTGTTCTGTATATATCTACTAAGTCCATCTGGTCTAATGTGTCCTTTAAGGCCAGTGTTTCCATATTGATCTTCTGTTTGGATGATCTATCCATTGGTGTAATTGGAGTGTTAAAGTCCCCTACTATTATTGTGTGACTGTCTATTTCTCCTCTTACGTCTGCTAATAATTGCTTTATATATTTAGGTGCTTCTATGTTGGGTGCATAGATATTTATAAGTGTTATATCTTCTTGTTGGATTGTTCCCTTTATCATTATGTAGTGACTGTCTTTGTCTCTTATTACAGTTTTGATTTAAAGTCTATTTTGTCTGATATAAGTATTGCTACCCCCGCTTTCTTTTCTTTTCCATTTGCATGGAATATCTTTTTCCATCCTTTCACTTTCAGTTTGTGAGTGTCTGTAGGTCTGAAGTGTGTCTCTTGTATGCAGCATATAAATAGGTCTTGTTTTTTTATCCAATTGGTCACCCTATGGCATTTCATTGGAGCATTTAGTCCATTGACATTTAAAGTAGATATAGATAAATATGTATTTATTGCCATTTTGTCACTTTTTTTTCTGGGTGTTTTAGTGGTTCTTCTCTGTTCCTTTCTTTTTCTCTTGCTCTCTTCCCTCGTGATTTGATGGCTATCTTTAGTAATATGTTTGATTTCTTTTGTCTTACTTTTTTTCCTGCTTGTTATAGGTTTCTGATTTGTGGTTACCATGAGGATCCTATTTAATATACCATGCATATAACAGTTTATATTGAGTAGAAAGACTCTTTAGCTTGACCTATTTCTAAAAGTTGTACTTTTTCACTTTTTCATGGTGATTTTAGTACGTGTCTTTTACTCTTCATATTATTTTCACAGGTAGTTGATCTGCTGCCTTTACTCTATTTTTACCTTACAAGTGATTTTCCTGCCTTTTTTTGTCAGCATTTCTGGCAGAACTGGTTTCTTGGTGATAAAGTCCTTTAATCTTTGCTTGTCTGGGAAGCTCTTTATCTCTCCTTCCATTCTGAATGACAACCTTGATGGATAGACTATTCTTGGCTGTAGGTTTTTTCCTTTTAGCACTTTAAGTATGTCATGCCATTCTCTTCTCGCCTGTAGGGTCTCAACTGAGAAGTCCACTGACAGCCTGATGGGCTTCCCTTTATATGTCACTTGTGGCCTTTCTCTTGCTGCTTTTAGGATTCTCTCTTTGTGTTTAATTTTGGACATTTTGATTATAATATGTCTTTGTATAGGCCTCTTTGGGCTTCTCTTGTTTGGAGCTCTCTGTGCTTCCTGAACTTGGATGTCTGTTTCCTTCCTCAGGTTAGGAAAATTTTCATCTATTATTTCTACAAATAAATTTTCTGCCCCTTTGTCTCTCTCTTCTCATCCTGGGATGCCTATAATCCAAATGTTATCATGCTTGATATTTTCCCAGAGTTCCCTTGCACTGTTCTCATACTGTCTAATTCTTTTTTCTCTTTTCTGTTCTGCTTGGGTGATTTCCTCTAGTCTTTCATCTAGCTCGCTGATCCGTTCTTCTGCTTCCTCTACTCTGCTATTGAGTCCCTCTAGTGAATTTCTCATTTCGAGTATTGTATTCTTCATTTCTGATTTTTTTAATATCTTCCAGTTCTTTGCTGATGTGCTCACTGTGTTCATCCATTCTTCTCCGCATATCTGTGAGCATCCTCATGATATTTTGTTTGAATTCTTTGTCGAGTAGGTCGCTAGTTTCTGTTTCATTTAGTCCTTTTTCTGGGGTTTTGTCCTGTTCCCTTGCTTGGAAAATATTCCTTTGCCTCTTCATTATGCCTCTTTCTCGGTGCTATTTTCTTTGTTTTAGGTGAGTCGGCTATGTCTCCTGAGCTTGGAGAAGTGGCCTTATGTATGAGATGCCTTATGAGGCCCAGCAGTGTGCTTCCCTCTCCTCACCAGTCCATAAGAACCAGGAGTGACCCCTTTGTGGGCTACTTGTGTCCTTCTGCTGTGGCAGGGTTGCTTCCACTGCAGGTACCCAGGGAGTCTGATCTTTCCTTCCTTGGCCAGCTGTTTGTAAATCTGGTTTGGGGAGCCTCAGCTCTGTTGGTTACAAAGTCTATCAGCACACCCTTATTGCAGTTGTCCTCTTAATTGTGTTGGTAGGCTGTGTTGTAGTTGGTTGCTAGGCACAGGGGCTTACAGTTGTGATAGGCCTCAGGCCAACAAGGCAGTTGTCAGTTCTGTTAGGAGTGCAGCTTAGTGGGGTAGCCCTGGGCATGGGGGCACTCAATTGTTTCAGGCTTTGGAAGGTGGGGTGATCCTTTTTATGGCTATTTTTGAAGCACAAGTCCTCTGCCGCTGTTAAGCCTCACCCCCCACAGGACCACATACACCATCAACACAGTCCTGGTCCGTGCATTCTTCTCAACCCCCTGGAGTGTACCCCAATGCCACACTGCAGAGGACACTACCTCTTCCCAAATGCCCCCCACAGTTCACCTGCTCCTCACACAGGCCCTGCCCCCCCAGAGGCAGACACCCTTGGCTGCCTGTAGAGGATCAAGGCACCCAGTCAATGCAGGCTGAAAAGTAGCCTGAGGGCTTGCTGTTAGGTGGGGGCAGTCCCTAGGGCGGGTTGCCTGCCCTGGCTTGACTGGATTAAATCTGTGCTCTAGTGGGTGTGGCAGACCCCTGGGCTAACAGGCCAAGAGATGAACCTCAGTGGCCGCCACTGGGGTCCATGTCAGCATGCCCAGACCAGCTCAGAAAAATGGCCCCTACCAATGTCTCAGTCTCCAGAGAGGTCCCTCCTCTCACCAAGATGCCCCCAGAACCCACCAGGTGAGTCTCATTTCACCAAAGGACTGTCAACCACCTCTCTGGTGATTTTAGGTTGTTGTAGTGAATAAGTTTGTGTGTGGGCCCTTTAAGACCCAGGTCTTTTTGGCTTTCAGGCAATAGCTTTTCTGTGGGTGTCCTCACTACAGTTAATAGCCAGCAAAGCCAGACAGTAAGCCTCCCCCCGTCTCAGTTGGGCTGAGTCCCAAGGATGCTTATAGCAGTATCACCCCCACTCCAGACCTCACTTCTCCAGGGAGGGCTGAGTACCTTAGGATGGCTCCCCCCCTGGCCAGCTGGGAAGTCCGCTGCTCCCAAACCTGGTTTTTTTCTTCTCCAGCAGGAATTTCTGCCTCTTCTGCCTTCCTTAGGACTGTCTCTTGTCATGGGGGTTCTTTTCATCCAGTTTTAAGTTTTCAATCCTGGGTAATTCTTCCAAAAATTGTTGTAACCTGGTTGTGTTCATGGGAGGAGGTGAGTTCAATGTCTGCTCACAGTGCCATCTTGAGGAGATGTCCCTTTTTGATGTTATTGTAAGTTGGATTGTTTTATTAATTTTTCTTTCCAATAGTTCATTGTTAATGTGCAGTAATTCTACTCATTTTTGTATACTGAAATTGTATTCTGCAACTTGACTGAATTTTTTCACTAGTTCTAACAGTTTTTGGTAGAGTCTCTAGGGTTTTTCACATATAAGATCATATCATCTGCAACAAAGACAGTTTTACTTCTTTCTTTCTGATTTGGATGCCTTTTATTTCTTTTTCTTATCTAATTGCTGTGGCTGGGTCTTGCAGTGTTATATTGAATAGAAGTGACAAGAGAAGGCATCCTTTTCTTGCTCTTGTTCTTAGAGGAAAAACTTTCAGTTGTTACCATTAAATATGATGTTAGCTGTGTTTTGTCATATATGACCTTTATTATGTTAAGATACTTCTCTACTAATATGTTGAGAGTTTTTATAGTGAAAGGATGTTGGATTTTGTCAAGTGTTTCTTGAGCACCTATTGAGATTCTGTGTATGGTGTTTATCCTTCATTTCGATTGATTTGCAGATGTTGAACCATCCCTCATCCTTGTAATAAATACCACATCATCACGGTATATGATCCTTTTAACATACTGTTGCATTCAGTTTGCTAATATTTTGTTGAGGATTTTTGCATCTATGTTCATCAAGGATGATGGCTTGTTATTTGTCTTTTTGTAATGTCCTTACCTGGCATTGGTATTAGGGTAATGTTAGCCTTGTAAAATGAGTTTGGAAGTGTTCTCTCCTCTTCTAATTTTTGTAAGATTTTCAGAAAGATTGTTATTAATTCTTCTTTAAATATTTGGTAGAATTCACCAGTGATGCCATGTGGTCTTGGACTTCTGTTTGTTGAGAGGTTTTTGATTACTCATTTAATCTCCTTATTTGTTATTGGTCTGTTCAGATTTTCTATTTCTTCATGACTCAGTCCTGGTAGATTGCATGTTTCTAGGTATTTATACATTTCTTCTAATTTATCCAATTTGTTGGTATATAAATTTTCATAGTTACTTCTTATGATCCTTTGTATCTCTCTGATATAAGTTATAATGTCTCCTCTTTCATTTCTGACTATAGCTATTTGAGTCCATCTCGTTTTTCTTGGTAAGTTTAGCTAAAAGTTTGTCAATTTTTTCTTTTCAAAACACCAACTCAGTTTCATTGATCTTTTCTTTTGTCTTTTTAGTCTCAATTTCATTTATTTCCACTCTATGTTATTTCCTTCCTTATACTAATGTTATGCTCAGTTTATTCTTTCTTTCCTAGTCCTTGAGGTGTAAATTAGGTTGTTTATTTGAAATATTTCTTCTTTTTTTTTTTTAAAGATTTTATTTTTTCCTTTTTCTCCCCAAAGCCCCCAGTACATAGTTGTATATTCTTCGTTGTGGGTTCTTCTAGTTGTGGTATGTGGGACGCTGCCTCAGCGTGGTTTGATGAGCAGCGCCATGTCCACGCCCAGGATTCGAACCAATGAAACACTGGGCCGCCTGCAGCGGAGCGCGTGAACTTAACCGCTCGGCCATGGGGCCAGCCCCTATTTCTTCTTTTTAATATAGGAATTTATCACTATAAACTCTCCTTTTAGAACCATTTTTGCTAAATCAAAAGTTTTGGTATGTATCCATTTTGGTATGGTATCCATTTTCATTTGTTTCAAGATATTTTTTGATTTCTCTTCTTATTTCTTCTATGACCCATTGATTGTTTGGTAGCATATTGATTAATCTCAAAATATTTGTAAATTTTCCAATTTTCTTGTAGTTGATTTCTAGTTTCATATCATAATGGTTTGAAAAGATGCTTGATATGACTTTGGTCTTCTTAAATTTACTAAGACTTGTTTTGTGGCCTACGATATGATCTCCTGGAGAATGTTCCATGTGCTCTTGAGAAGAATGTGTTCTGTTGTTATTGGATGGGATGTTTCATAAATGTCTGTTAAGTCCATCTGGTCTTAACTCATAGTTTAAGGCCAATGTCTTCTTATTGATTTTCTGTCTGGATGATCTATCCATTGTTGAAAGTAGGGAATTAAAGTCACTTATCATTATTTATTGCTGTATGTTTCTCCTTTCATATCTGTTTATATGTTTTCTTTATATACTTTGGTGCTCTTAAGTTGGTACATAAATATTTACTCATGTTATATTCCTTAATTTGACCTTATTATCATTATATAATGATCTTCTTTGTCTCTCTTTACAGTCTATGGCTTAAAATCTGTTTTGTCTCATATAAGCATAGCTGCCTGTGCTTTCTTTTGATTCCCATTTACATATTTGCACTGTCTTTTTCCTTCCCTCACTTTACATGTGTTGTAAAGCTGAAATGAGCCTCTTTTAGGCAGCATATAGTTGAGTCTCGTTTTATTATCCATCCAGCCACTCTATATCTGTTGATTTGAGAATATAGAACACTTACATTTAAAGTAATTTTTGATAAGTATAGACTTAATATTGCAATTGTGTTAATTGTTTCTTGGCTGGTTGTCATTCCTTTGTTCCTTTTCCTCTGTTGCTATCATCTTTTGAAATTTGATGATTTTCTGTAGTGTCATGCTTTGATTCCATTCTCTTTATCTTTTTTGTATCTATGTTAAGTTTTGCTTTGCATTTACAATGAGGCTTACATAAAACATCTTATATTTACACAATCTAAATTAAGTTAACAATGTAACTTTGAACACAAAGCTCTACATTTTTACACTCCCCTCACACATTTATGTTTTTGATGCCACAAGTTACAATTTTTTACATTGTGTATCAACTAACACATTATTGTAGTTAATAGTCATTTTTAATACTTTTGTCTTTTAATCTTCATACTGGAGTTATAAATGATTTTCCTACCACCCTCACAACGTTAGAGTATTCTGAATTTAACTATATTTTTACTATTTGCAGTGGGTTTTATAATTTCGTATGTTTTCCTGTTTCTAATTAGCATCCATTCATTTCAGCTTGGAGAACTCCCTTTAACATTTTTCATAAGGCAAGTCTAATGGTGATGAATTCTTCAGCTTTTGCTCGTCTGGAAAACTCTTTATCTGTCCTTAAATTTTGAAGGATAAGTTTGCTAGGTATAGTATTCTTGGTTGGCAGTTTTTCTCTTTCAGCACTTTGAATATATCATCCCACTCCCCTCTGGCCTGCAAAGTTTCTGCTGAAAAACCTACTGATACTTTTATGGGGGTTCTCTTGTACATAACAAGTTGCTTTTCTCTTGTTGCTTTTAGGATTCTCTCCTTGTCTTTAACCGTTGACAATTTAATTTTAATGTGATTTGGTTTGGATGACTTTGGATTCATCTTATTTGCTTCTCCCTGGGCTTCCTGGATATGGATGTCAGTTTCTTTCTCTAGGTTAGGGAAGTTTTCAGGCATTATTTCTTTGAATAACTTTTCTTACCTTTTCTCTCTCTCTTCTCATTCTAGTACACCTATAATGCATATACTGCTATGTTTGATGGTGTTCCATAAGTCCCTTAAACTGTCTTCACTCTTCATCTTTCGTATCTTGCTTTCTGATTGGATGAATTTTACTGCCCCGTCTCCTAATTCATTATCCTTTCTTCCTGTTGAGCTAGTTTGCTATTGAACAGCTCTGTTGAATTTTTCAGTTCAGTTATTGTATTCTTGTATACTTTGTAATTTCTGTTTGGAACTTTCTATATTTTCTATCGCTCAGTTGAAATTCTCAATTTGTTTGTGCATTGCTCGCCTAACCTCAGTAAACATCTTTATGACCGTTATTTTTATCTCTCTATCAAGTAAATCACTTATCTCCACTTCATTAAGATCTCTTTCTGGAGATAGCTTATTTCGTTTGGGACATATTCCTATATTTCTTCATTTTCCTTGATTTCTGTCTTGGTTTTTGTACATTAGATAAAAGAGCCACCTCTCCCAGTCTTGACAGAGTGGGCTCATTTAGCAGGCAAACCTTATCAATCAGCCTGGCCTGAGTTCCAGTTTGCCTCTGAAACTTTGTGATTGTCCCAGATGCCTTATTTGTTATTGGTTGCTCCCAGTAGTTGAGTGTGTGCCAAGATCCATCAGTGTTCCAAAGGGGAGGATTGCATTCAGCCCCTAGAAGTTGTCTGATTGGAACCAGAATCCTCAGGCAGCAGCTGGGAGATGGGCATTTTTGCCTGCTTCCTCTGAGCTGGGCCTGGGTGTATAGCCGCAGGGTGGGGATGGAAGGATACTTCTGTGTCTGTTAAGAAATTCTTTTTTGCTACAGTCTGGTAGGACTAATGAATGGAAGTCCCATTAGCTATTAGATCCAGGTGGCTTGGGAACCTGTTCCTTGGGTAGCAGCTGAAAAAGCTATGGTACAAACATATATAAGCTCCTTTCAGGAGATACTGATGACTTGAAGCAGGTTATGGAGAGACAGTGAGGGGAAAAAGCTGATGGCTTCCCAGGTCACTTGGAAGCATTAAAGCCAGCCCCTAGATGCATTCTAAATTAGAAGGCTGATCCTCGTCAAGAACTTTTAAAGTATGCATATGGATCCCTTTCAGGGAAAGCCTGGGAGATAGGTATTTTAGTCTGCTCCCTATATGCTGAGCTTTAGGGGGATCGCCATTTAAGAGCTCCTTCTGTGTTTGCTGCAGACCTGTGGGACATGTGAATGGAAGTCCCTGTGACTATCAGAGCCAGGTGGTCTGAGGACCTGTTCCTTGGGCAGCAGTGCAAAAGCTGGAGCACAGACATGTGTGCAAGTTCCTTGCAGGGAGATACTGATGAGTTAGAGTAGACTACAAGGAAATGAGGGGGAAGGTGTCCACCACTTTCCTGAGTCCCTGGGGAGAGTTACAGTCAGTCTCCAGATGTGTGCTAAATTAGAAGCCTGACCCTCAGGTGGCAGTTTTCTAAGTATGCAGATGGACCCCTTTCATGGAAAGACTGAAAGGTAGGTGTTTTGCCTCCTCCTTCTACAGTGAGTCCTGGGGGATATCCACAGCATGTGCTTACACTCCCATTAATACTCATTCCTTTATTTGCTATAGTCTTGTGGGTCTCGTGGATGCAAGCCTCACTGGGTTTCAGAACTAGGTGTTTTGTGATCCTGTCCCTCAAGTGGATGTCTTAAACATTGGGGCACTAAATGTGGGGTCTAAACTCTTTTCTCCTCAAGGAGAAGCTGGGAGTTTCCTCCTAATTGTATGGTGCTGTGCCAGGGGGTGGGGTTTATGGTATAGAGTGTGTATCTACCTGTTTCAGTATGGTTATTTTCTCATTTACCTAATGTGCAGGAGTTGCTCAGCTATTTTCTGGATTTTGTTCAGAGATAATTGCCCCATGTGTACCTGAACATTCAGCATGTCTGTGGGAGGATGAGAATTCAGGAGCCTCCTATGTTGTCATCTTGGTCAACCTCCTACCTGTTACGATTTTTGTGATTCTTTTAATTTCAATATTCCCTTTGAAATTCAAGAAGCATTTGTTACAGGATCAGCACTTCCTTTATTCAGTTTTATGAATCCTTTTATTTATGGCTTATAGTAAAACAATATTCTAGCACTCCAAATTTAGCTATTGACAGGTACTGCCATGCTTTGCATATCATTGTTTTGGAAACAAACAACAAAAATGAAAAGGAAAACTTTGCTCCTCTTGACAATCCTACATCTTAAAAATCAAAGCACTTTCTTTAGGATTATTATAATTTATCAACTTAATAAAAAACTCAATAGTAGAGGCCAGCCCCATGGCATAGTGGTTAAGTTCAGCACATGACACTTTGGTGGCCTGCGTTCAGTTCCCTGGTGCAGAGCCACACCACTCAAAAATGGCCATGCTGTGGCAATGACCCACATAAAAATAGAGGAAGATTGGCAATGAATATTAGCTCATAGTGAATCTTCCTCAGCAAAAAAAAAAAAAAAAAGAAAAAAGAGAAAAAAAACCCCTCAATTTTAATTCTCAATATAAAGCATAAGTTTCTAATTGGGGAAAGTTTATGCCCATTCCTACTTCTGGAAATAAACATCAGTTTTCTTTCAGTTTAGTCTCATTATTAGAACATAAGGGGAGAAATGAAGACACAGAAGCTGAACTGCATAGAGGGAAAATACATACACTGCTATTTGAAAATATTCTAACATACAATTTACTGTCCATTATTATTTAGCATCTCTTGACTAGAAATATATAATTTTTATGACTCAATGAAACAATCATTTCTGTATACATACTTCTGTTCACAAGGTAATGGTTGTGAATTTTTAAAACCACTGTTTCCAAATCTATCACGCAGAGAATTAATTTCTTCAAAACAGGCAAATGGAGCACCTTGAGCACCTTAAAATGCAAATACATCTGTTAAATTATTATTCTTAGTAAAAATTAAAATTTTTATCCATAAAAGCTAATGACACTCTTATTGCATAAACAAAAATGTCATGATCTTGATCATGTTTTTTTTTCTGTGTGTACCTTGTCAATACAAGTAGAAAGAGACTATTGTTTAACAGAAAACAGAAAAAGATTATATCTATTGTAGTAAATTATATTACTGTTAAAAACGATTTGCTGGGGGCTGGCCCAGTGGCGCAGCAGTTAAGTGTGCACATTCTGCTTCAGCAGCCCAGGGTTTGCCAGTTTGGATCCTGGGTGTGGACATGACACTGCTTGACAAGCCATGATGTGGCAGGCGTCCCACATATAAAAACGTAGAGGAACATGGGCGTGGATGTTAGCTCAGGGCCAGTCTTCCTCAGCAAAAGGAGGAGGATTGGTGGCAGTTAGCTCAGGGCTAATCTTCCTAAAAAAAAAATTGCTACCCCTCCTTGTGGTACCCCTCTCATCAGAACATATTGATTCTGCTACCCCTCTCATCAGCACATTCCCTATGGCCTTGGACCTTCCAGTTGGGAATTATTTGGCCTTACATACATAGTATGTGCATTACAGTATATCTACTTCCCTGAGTCTTTTCTTCCTTTCCTCCAATATCTGTTACGGCAATTCTGTCATTTAAACCTCCCTTAGAGTAGGCCATCATGTTTTTTCCCACGCTTCTGGAAACAATCCCAGTGGAAATTTTTACTATCTTGTAGGATCCTTGCCATGATGTTAAATCCTATATCTTTGGAGAGTGCCCCCAAAACAATAAGCTCTTTCCTGCTAATCTTATATTCTATCCAGTTATGATCAAGCATGCTCACAATCCAGTTCCATGTTTGCTCCCTTGATTCTGGTAGTAAATGCTAGCTAGGACGTACAGCGCCATTTGGGTAAACTTCTTTTATTCCCTTAAAAGTTACAGCATCTCCTTTCTGTGCTTTAACTGTATTTTCAGCTAGTGCCCAGGAGGGGTAGTGGGAAGATCCTAATGGGGACACAATTTATATTATGAGTTACAGGCTCCTGCATTATCTTCAAGCAAGGGTAACATACTTATGCCATTCTTAATTGGGAGCAGTTGGTGGTGTGACAGGACAGGTCTGTACCATTCTATAGATTCAGAAGTTTCAGAAAAGCCTACAGACTCAAAATTTGGGGGTGGGGGTACATATTTTCAACTGTTCCTATCCTGAGTACAAGCCTTGCTCTTTTCCCAGCCAGAACCTTAACCCTGGCAAAACAGACTTGATTGAGAATGTAACCTTCTCTGGTGTTCCTTCAACTTGATAATTAAGGCCTCATCTTTCTCTAATTTCCTATTTCAAGAGATGAAAGCCTCTTTATAAGTTAAAGTGGAGTGGGGTCATTCCAGCTCATACTTTGATTTCAAATGCACACCTCTTTGTTATCTTTTCCTAGATTTCAATGCTCCTTAGTAATTGCCATCCAATCCCACATCCTTATAGTTTCTACTTCCTCTGTACATTTCAATTGTATCAGTTAATGCATTCTCTTTCACTAGTATACCATCCCAGTTCACTCAGTGAGTGTATTATCAATTTTACCAGTGATAGGGTGCTTATTGACAGACTGGCAGCAAGTGATTTAGTTCTGAAAATTTAGCTTATAGGTTGTTTTTTCACACCATTCTCAGTACCAACTCTTAGCAGTTGGAGCCTCTAGAAGCCAGCATCTAGATGAAGTATGACATGCAAGCTATTTATTAGTGATCAGAATATCCAGAAGTGAGAACGAAGAAGCAGGAGGGAGCAGAGAAGTTAAACTGAGACAGAAACTCAACAAAGACTTGACCAACCCCATGAGTGGCTGTGGAGCAGAAATATCCTGCCACAGTATAAACTGTGCCTGATTGGGCCAAAATGGGCAGGCGTTTATAATCCACTTCAATTAATCATTGGATATATGCTGCCCTGGGAAGGGTGTGCCCTTGGGTGAGATATCTCCATGTGGTTGAGACGAATTCTGAAGGAGTGAGCTGACAGGTGGAGACTATCTGATGACAGCTGGAAGTATTTTCCTTGTCTGCTACACCTCATTTTTCTTTCAGCATTCTATTTTCTTTCCACTAACTGCACTTATAACAATTACAGGTTTTATATTTCTTTTGTGTTTATGTATTTACTGTCTTTGTGTCTTGATCATAAGCTCCTTGAGTACAATAACGATGTGACTGTGTCTATCTTGTTGAATAGTATCAGATCTGCGCACATACACACTCAGCATATAGTTTTTAATGGACAAATATGATTAATCTGATTAAACTTCTACAGTTGCTTTAAAAGTTTAAATATACTTAGAGAAATAATGCAAAATTTAAGCAACTATTTGTTAATTCATATGTCTCATGTAGTAAACCACCATAAAAACAGCCTTTTGCCCTATAGTTTTGGGGTAACATAAGAACAAGAAAAAAAACACCTGCTCCAGAGCCAAATAAATAAATAAAAGAGGAATGAATGAATGAATGAATGACCTGAATCAAAAGATCAAATTTTCACCCATCTGGTTCTGTAGGGATACTAGAGCATATATTACAGGAGATTAAGTCTTACCTAAATATCTTTGTTTTAATTAGAACTCAAAAGGATGTCAAATGTCAAGTATCTCAATTCTGGGACAAAGATTTACTTAATTAAAAAAAGATGTATGTCCTAGATTCTCCTTAACAGATCTTACAGAGAGTATTAATTAATGTTATTTTTAAATGATGTATTAAACCTTGATCAAATGTTACAAATAATATTTTTAAATACAAATGAGCATTGAAAAAGAAAAACAAAGAAACAACCAAATAAGAAGTAGCATCCTGAAAACACAGCCCTGACCCATGATCTAGAAGATCATAGCTCTGCATCTCTGGGCGAATTTTGGTTAAATCACCCAATCTGAAAATTGTTATCAACGACAAGTTTCAAATAATTAGGAAGACAATATGAACCACATACCACGTCATTTGGCACAAACTATACTCATATACTGCTGGACAAATAACTGAAATTTCTTTTATATTACCTTTCCTCAATTAGCAAAGGATTATATTTGAATGCATTTCACTGAGTAATTTTGATCTATTCAAATTTAATTTAATTCTTCTAAAAATACAAAGTCATGTCAAGGAATTATGAATAATTCCTGCCTAAAAGCAAGCATATATGCATGAGTACTATTTGAATTACTCCCCAAAGCTGTTTAAAAAGCAAAACATAAAAATCCATTTTAATCAGTGGCTTATGACTACTGTTATCCCAGCAGTCCCTCAGTGAGGAAATATGATTATACCTAAACGAAATTCACTCTGAACTTTTAAATTCTGTGTCATTAAAATTAGATCATAAATCTGTGAAGTAAAAGAAAATTAAGTAAAATTTCAGAATCTGCTGACTTGCCATTCCAATCTGCACATAAATTGTGAGCCATAGACTTGGATTTTTGCACAGGTAACTAACTACCAAAACCAAAAATCAAACCATGAGAAAAGGAATGTAGAACGCTCTCCTGGAAAATCTCAAACACTCCTACAAAACTAAGCTTCTTAGTTCAAATTTAATCTTTACTGAGCTTGTGATTCAGGTTCTTCCACTTCTAGAGTTGTGTAATATGTATTATATCCACTTGAGGGATCCAAATTTAAGTAAAAAGACATATAAAAGAGAGATGAATACCTTTTCCAAATATCTGGGCACACTGGTTATCAGTAGTCTGGCATTGTCCATTATAACAATATGCAGTTCCAAACCTGCACAACTGGCCATTCAATGCATAAGTATCAGGAACACAATTACTAGAAGTTCCATTGCAGTACTCTGTAAAATCACACTCTTGATCAATACTTTTTCTACATGGAGTGCCGGCTACTGATATCTAGGAGGAAAAAGCAAAAGAAAATCAGGTTCTGTGAATGACTATCCTCAATTACTTACTGAAGAGATTTACTAAATAAAATGTGCCTGATTATTGATACTTGAGGGAATCACAGAGTTCCCATGGCTGTGAGCTCTCTGAAGGAAAAATTAGGAGCAGTATTCATTAAGAAGCCTGAAGAAAAGTAACTGTCTCAAAGACATTAAAGGATCCCTTCTGACAGAGGGTTTGCAACTGCTTTCTGTTCTACATTGGGAGGCCACATGACTCAATCAGCATTTGGAGGACGATTAAACAGATTAAATACATCTGTTCCTCAAAATCGAAGGAACATTGCCTGTACCTTTCCGTTCTACCCAGGAGCCAAACTGCCTGGTTTCAATCTCTTGCTTGGACTTTTACTAGCTTATGTGTGGGTGAGACACATAATCTCTCTGTTTTGCAGTTTCTTCATTTGTAAACTTTGGATACTGATCATTCTCTCATTGAGTTCTTTTTAGTATTAAACTGAATTATTGTAAATGTGCCTAGAGCAACATATGGTGAACAATGTACGTAATAGCTATCATCATGGTCATCATAATCGTCATCATTATATTTATTGTTATCCGAGAGCAGAAAGGCCTCCTTACATAGCTCAGATAAAGTACAGTGATTGTCACATTTTTATGGTCTGCTGACTAAATTGGCCATCCATTGCCTTCTGTGGTGAAGTTCACCACGTCCAAAGGCTGGCCCTTTATATGTATTGAAGTAACACACACACATACACACACACTTGACAATCCAGTTTGATTGAATTAATACTTAATAGATTGAGACAAGAGGAGTAATAAATGAAGTGGCACCTTAAAAGTGATGAAATAAAAAAAAATCCTTTCAATCTAGAATTCCATACCTTGTAAATATATATTTCAGAAATGAATGAGTAATAAAGACTTCCCTAGGCAAATAACAACTGAGAGAATTCATTTTTAGCAGATCTAAATTACAAGAAATAATAAAAGGAAGTCGTTAGGCACAAGGAATACAATACTAAGCAGAATCTACAAAAAGAAATAAAGAGAGCCAGAAATGGAATAAATGATGTTAATTATAAAATTCCTTTTTTGTTCTTATTTTACTTGCTCTAAAAGATAAAAGACATATAAAGCAAAAATAGTAACAATGTACTTTGTGTTTATAGCATACAGGAGCATTCTAAGATCCATTCACTGCACACGAAGTGGTATATTATGTAAAATCAGACTGATTAATCAAAAAATTGTAAGCTGTGGGGCAACCTGTAAAATGATTTTTGAAGTATAGATAATAAACCAAAAGCAGAGATAAAATGAAACCATATGTTGTATAGTTTTAGAGTTTACACATAGTTTGCCGAGCAACTGTAAGTCTGTAAATGGCTGGTGGCAATTCAAAACAGTAGAGCCACTTTGAAAAGCAGATTTTCAGTGTCCTATAAGGTTCCATATACATTTACTATATGACACAACAATCTCACTTGTAGGAATCTATCTAAGAGAAATAAGACTCTACATTCATACAAAATCTGCTTATGAATATTATTTTTGGCAGCTGTATTTTTGTCATCAAAAACAAAACATCCCAAATCTCCCTCAAATGGGGAAGGTATTAACAAACTGTGGTACATCCTTACAATGCTTGCAATACTATTCAGCAACAAAAGAGGAATGAACTAGTGATAAATACTACATGAATGAATCCCAAATGTATTTGCTAAGATGCCTAATTACAATGTTCACACATATTATGTGATTCGATTTATGTTATGTTTTCTCAAAAGCAAATTTACAGATGCACAAAACAGATCTGTAGTTACCAGGGTCTGTGGGTAGAGGGATGGATTGACGACAAAGAGGTACAGGGGGATTTTTTGAAAGTGGTGATAAAATCGCCTATCCCTTGATGCAGTGCTAGTTATAAGACTAAATATGATTGTCATAATACTCAGAAGTATTCACTAAAATAATTTTACTATAATAAATTATACCTTAATTGGAAATTTGGGAAAAAAGAATGTACGGAATATTTATGTGTATGTAATTTCCCAGAATTGTAATTATAAAATATTTGCATTATGGAACTTGCTTTCTTATCCAAACATATGTCTTGAAGATAATATCATATTAGTGCATATATATTTAGCCTACATTTATTAACTCTTGTACAATAATTTATGTAACCATTCCAATACCAATAAATATTATTTGCCTTTATGATTTGCTATTGCAAATAATTCTGTAACTAATATTCTTTCCTGAGCTTTCCATTCATGTGCAACATTCTAGGGTATATACATAAGAGAGAAACTCATGATAATCAATTAACTTGATAATTTACACTCTATTCAGAGATATGCAAATACTGCTCACCAAAGGGATTATAGCAATTCAAAATTCCACAAACACTATCCAAAAAAGATCTCTAGTGCCACTCCTTAGCCAATATCTAACATTGTTCTTTTCTAAGATTGCCATTTGGATGACTGCTCTATGATATTGTATTATTATTTTTATTTATATTTACCTTAATTACTGTAGACAATCAGTGTACACATTGAACAATTCTACTTTCATTGTTGTAGAGTTTTTTCAGTCGTTTGCCATTTGACTTTGATTTCCTTGGCAGTTGACAGTTGTTTGATATAGTAATGCATATGTTTGTTCTACTCTTTATCTGATAATTTAGAATATGGTAAACTGTAGTTTCAATGCAATAGAATAATCAGTACCAATCTGAGATGCCTTCTTTTTTTCATAGTAGTTTTCCTTATGTACTGGTGGGTTTTTACACACTCTCTATTTTGCTCCACTGAATTACTTCTATATTCCTTTTACCAATTCCACATTAATTTAATTAATATAGCCTTCATTATCGCAGTTCAATTTACTTTTCATAAATGGTGGAAACTTACCTCACATTTTGATGTACAGCATGGTCCAGAGCCACATTTTACTGACCCTTTCAGTTTACATGTGCTATAATCACAGCACTTCTTAAATTGACATTCCTGAAATTTCATAAGAAATATTATTCTAGTTTAACCACTTGATAATTAAGCTGTTTGTTAATCCTAACTTCTATTTAATACTCTCTTGTGTTCAACTTTTCAATTATACAATAATAGTTATATTCAATGAAGTTTTACTATTTTACTATTTCTAGAATACCCAAAGGCATATACAACTATAAGAACTAAATAAATAGCATGTAAAATAGCAAATAGTAATATTTATTACCTAAAACATTTCACAGTTAATTCATAAATTACCAAATATATCCTTGGGGAAAAAGTGTGATTTTTCAAGAGAAACTTTCCCCAATTGCCTTTTTAGTAATTTGTTTACTGAAGTTTCTGTTTGTGAATAAAGTTAGAGTTGGGCAATATATATAATAAAAATACATTTAGTATATTAATCCAGTTCCATGTTTTATTATAATGGAAATAAACATAAAAGGATTGTGTCAATACATATATATTTTTACAAGGTAAATGAGAGTCAACTGTTATTCAAATTAGGTGATATTTAAATAATGTTAACAAATCAACTATTGTTTTTATATAAATATATTGCATTTATACAATTATTTAATTTTTTATATTCTTAACATTTTTTAATCAAATCATTTCCCTTTACTCAAAAATCTAGTTTCAAAGATCTTTTCCTTTAATATGAAGGTGGGATTCTTCTTCATTTTTAATTTTCCTTTTGTTTCCACTTTTTCATGTGTTTATGTGAATAGATAAATAGATATGTATTTGCAAATATTCCCATCCTAGAAATAATATAGAAAATATAGAGTAAAAGTGGAAGTTGCAGGTAAACTCCACAGATTCCCCAGGGGCAATCACTTTGTATATTTCAGTGTGTAATGATTCAAAGTTCACTGTCATAATACAAGTGTATGTGTGTGTACATACATTCTGTCATGAACAGTGAATGAGAATGCTCTCCCAACCATGTTTATCAATGCTAATTGTGACCAGTTTAATTTGTAACAAGCTAATGGGGAAATAGTGTCTCATTTTTTCATTATCATTTCTCTGATTACTAGTGAGTTTGAGCATGAATTTGCATTTTGTACAATTTTATTTATGAATTAAATCATTTCTTTTGACCATTTTACATAGTGGGTTTTCTCCTCATTAAGTAGTAGGAACAGCTTTCATATAACATCCAGTTATGCTTTCACTCTTCTATGTGTATAACTTTGCAATCTGTCATTTGTCTTGTTAACGATTCTTGTCATTTTGTGTAATTTGTAACCTTCTTCTTCCTTTATGGCTGTTGGATTTTATGTCTCCTTATGAAGACCTCCATTATACCAAGATGATAAAATATTGTCAATAGTTTATTCTGATATTTTATTGCTTTTGAAAACTTAGAAATTTATTTTTTTCTGAAATGTATCCCTCTATATTTTGTGGAATATTTGCTCAGAAATTTGTTACTAGTCATTACATTTGTGAATACAGGAACAAACAAATGCACACACCTGCATTGCATGTGTGTGGGTGAGGGCATAAAACAGAGCTTCCACTTGTCTAAAATGGGGGGGGGATATTTATGAAGATATATATGTCAATGCGATTGCGCCAAAGACCACTTGGAACACATCTGTAGTTGAATAAGTTGGATTTATTACTAGTTTCATCAAAGGAGGACATACCATGGGGAGCTGTGGTACCTCTCAATAAGAAGGTGTAATTACAGGATCTGGGCTCACGTTAGGTGTCTAAGGGGAGAGTTTAAGGAATCTGTACTTTGCTAGATTAAATGCTGTCAGAAACTAGGGGTCCATCTATGACTGGGTATTTTAATAATTCTCATCTAGAAGAGGAAAGACTATACCCATGCTAACCTTGACACTGGTAAAGCAGCAGGAATCACTCCTATTAGCCAGGATAGGAGGTGTTTGGTCATTTCTGTGACTTGGACAACTTTCAAGTTTTACCTGTATTTGAACATAATTAAAGAGTGGCCTTGCTTTTTTTCTTCATTCATCTTGATTAAAGATATCGACCTTCTATGAAATTGTTCCTGTTCAACAGGAGAACACCGCAGCCCATCTGTGAGAGTCGAGTCAGCTCTTAGCAACTCCAAGGCCCAGCTGATATGATTAGGCCAGATCCTGCATCTCAGGGATGCTTCTCCCCTTCTCATCGGGAATGCACTGGATTTATATATAAACACTTGTGACATTAACTATTTCCATCCCAGAAATAAATTTTATATATAACTTTCACATATTTAGATTGTTAGATCACTTGATAGATATAAATGTTGATGAATAAATAGATACTGATATATAGATGTCAACTTTCATTTCTTAAACCAATGGCCCAATATCACAGGGAATGAAATTAAATAGCCTCATAGAATGTTTTGGTATTTTACAAGGCAAGATTTCCCCCAAATCAATTTTTTTAAAAAAATTTCTTTGTATTTTTCCTTCGTTCTCCTTAAGTAAACTTTCAAATAAACCTTCTAAGTAACATTATTATTCATGGAGTATTCTAAATACACCAGTCAATCCTTGCCCACTGATACAAACTATATATTATTATAAATATCATTAGACTACCCAGACATTCATTCAATCAACAAGCATCTGTTGAGCACCTAGCATGTACCAGACACTGTCCTATGTGCTGGTGATGTAGCAGTGAAGACACAGACTACCTATTCACTTTAATTTTCTGTATTGTTTGGGTTTTTGCCAATACTACCTTGTTTTAATCAGTGTGTATGTGGGTGTGCACATGTGTATTTAATTTGCTATGTATGACCATTGTTCCAAATTATTAAAATAGATGAACACACTTGGTTATACAGTGTTATGGTTTCTTTCTCAATCAGTTGTGGTAAGAATATGTTTTCTTCTTTGTTTAGTATAATAATCACATGAATAAATTTACTAAGTTTGCCTTCTTTGGGATAAACCTCAGATGGGCATATTTTCTTTTGATTATACTTATGGGTTTACTTGTTAATATTTATCATAGGAAACTTGCATCTATGTTTGTTACACTAGACTATTGTGTATGTGTGACTGAATCTTAAAGACTGCTAAAATTAGTTGAAAATTATATCTTTATTGTCTATCAACTATTTCAAATAGGAAGTTCTCAAAATGTGTTTGGTAGACCTCAGGGGCTCTCTAAGATGTTATTTTAATGTGAATATAGTGCAAGAGATGTCCAACAGACATTGGACTGTTGTGGATCTGTATACATACAAAGAAAGATTTTAAAAAAGCATTGGAAAATTTTTTTTAAAAAAGATATTTTTAGTGTGTCTATAAGGTCAAAATAATTTTATTAATAATAATTAGACTTTATTTGCCTTTTTTACTGTGCTGTCATTTGCACTGATCATGCAAAAGTAGTAGTGGATAATACAGCTGGTGCCCTGGTATGAATCAAGGCTAGTAGTCACCATCACGCACTCTAAAAAAAAAACCCAATTTCTTTTAAGAATGTCTGTAATGAAACCATAAAAATAATCACTAATTTGCTGAATTTTAATCCTTGGATACCCTTCTTTTAAAATTCTGTGTGACAAATGGAAAGTATGTATAAGCTCTTTTCATGCATACCCACAATATATTCTCAAGTAAAAGCCCTTATGTTATTGAGTTACAGATATAACTAGTCACATTTATCATGGAAAATAAGTTTTTATTTGAAAGTACAATAGACAGGAAAAGCCATGGTTACTCAGGCTTAGTTATCTGGCAGACATTTTCTTAAAAATGAAGTATGCCTGTTACTTCAAGGAAAATGAATTTGCTGCTACTGACATAATTCAATCCTTCAAATGAGTATTAGAATTTTGGAAAACTTTTATCCACCAACAGGAACTTTACGTTCCCATAACCTAAAGAACATTCCAATGATATTGGCAATAATATTAATAAATATGAAGTTTTGATATTTTATAATGAAATATGTAAACATTTAAAAAATTTTCATCATTCCGTGAACCAATATTTTCCAAATAACCAAGACATGATGTTACAAAATTATATATGGGGAAAAGGTCCATTTTAAGTGTAATATAAACTACTAGATTTTAATGTAGCGGGGTATAAAAATCCAATAAATTTGGCTTCAGATTTGACAAGGCAACTAGCTTTTAGGAAATTTTCGCTTGTCAAGTTTGGTGTGGTATCAAGGTAGAATATGCACAGTTTTCTGAAAGACTATTAAAATTTCCTCCCTTTTTCTAACTATGTATTTGTTTGAAGATGTATTTTCTTCCTACTGCAACTTTCTTCACATTACAATGGAATGAATGGAGAAGACGATTTGAGACTCTCGGTATCTTCAGTGAAACCCAGATATTGAAGAGATTTGCAAAAATGCAAAACAGTGCCACTGTTCTTAGCATATTTTATTTTGTTTAATAAAATGTGTTATTTTTATCAAAATATGTTATTTATATTAACATGTAGTGGATTTATTCTTTTTTCAAAATGAATTATTAAACAAAAATGTTTACATGTCTGTTTTATTTCTAACAGGTCAAATATAACTCAAAAATCAAAATCTTTTTTGAGTACTCAATAATTTTTAACAAGTGAAATTTCAAAAAGTTTGAGGATCTTTTTTTAAACAAATATGGATTATATCTTCGCTACTAGATTGTCACAAATACACTCAGGGAAAGAAATGTACCACTGATGCTTTAAATCTTCACTGTACTGTTTTGTATTTATTAACATTCAATTTTTCCATAGTAATGTAATATTGCTGACTTATGAGTTAATATTTTAAATTTACATTTCTTATAAAATCAGCAAATTTATGAAGACATTCTGATGTATTAATAAAATCTTAAATAAAATATTCTACACATCTCTAGCTGTATTCTCTTTATTATTCCACATTTTTTTATGTTTCCTTGGTTTTACATCAATAAGTATGCCAACGATTAGTCCACTGCTGTTTTCAGAGTCTCCAACACCATACACACATCTAATGCTTAGCTGGAAACATGCATGGGACTTAGCATATAGCTGTCTTTACAGGTAAGATTTATTAGAGCAACACTGCAAGAATATACAACTGGAGTAGTAAGGGAAAAACTCGTATCAGAAGTCTGGAGAAATACACACACAGGTGGTTTCTTCTTCCCAGGAGAAGACACACTGAGTGTGATCCTTTATCCAGCAGCAAAAAGGTGGTATTGCATGAAATGTTTTTGCCTCTGGAAGCCCATGTGAGGCTCAGCATTTTTATGTGGGTTTGGTCTTACAGACACCCTCTGTCCACATGGAGGGTCACAATCGCCAAAATCCTAGATACCCAGAAGGAAATCAGGTGTCCACCATAAACCATATTGTTCGTATAAACAGCCTAGAAGATGCAAGGCAACATTATCAGCTAGAGAACATTTCAAACAACATATTCCCAGATGCCAACCAAAGACCAACCCTGCAAGTAGGCCCTTCTAAAGACAGCAGCCCCAGGCCTGCTAAGTTAACTCTCTGGTTGAACAATTGCATTGATATTTTCACAGATTATAAAATTTCGAGTTTGCTCATACTGATTAAAAATGGCTATTTTGTTTATGATTTAAAATATTTTTTCTAATAACAGGACTGTGATGTTTACATCATTCTTTTAAAATAACACGTTTTCTAATAAATGTCTTTAAAAACAAAGAATTTCTCCTACTTAGTAGATGGATTTTCAGGAACAGTGTTTTTAGGTTAATAATTAGTTTCATTATGCTGTGAGAATGGGTCATACTTATTTTCAGATTTTCAGTTTCTGTAATTATTCCTCCATGGTCTAATGCATGACTGACTTTTAAAAATATCCCATGGAATTTAAAAAATTATGCATATTCCCTTTTGGTTATAAAATCCTTCAATATTAGACTATGCTTGCTAGTTATTGATTCTATATGTCATTTTATGATTAATTAGCTGTTTGTTAGCCTGAGAGAAGTAAATTAAAGCCTTATTAATCTTGCTATGTATGCATTTCCATGTATTTTATTTTATATATTTTAGAGATATCTCACTGGCCACATTGTTTAATATATTGCCCATCTTAATCAGTTTTATCTTTTTCAGTAGCAGCTATTGCTTAGTTCTTGTTTAATGCTGTTGGTTTAGAACTTGGCCTGGTTTCCTGTTAATATATCCATACACACAGCTTTTGTCATATATAAGTAAAGAAAATATCTTCTCTCCCATTGTGTGGTCTGCTCCCTCACTCTCTTAATGGTGTGTTCAATCGCTGACATTTTATTTTATCAAAATCCAAGTTAATTTTAGAAAATTATGAGATTTAGAAAAACTTTAAATTATATATTCTCCTATGTTTTCTGCTATTTGTTTTCCCTTTCACACATATATAAACAGTACATGTGGAATTAGGTTTTGTGTATTACTAGAATAGGTAAAGACCTTTTTCTTGTATACATTTAATTGTTTCAAAATCATTTCTTGCAAACACATTCTTTCCTCAGCATTCCTATGTCCTTTTTGTCACAAAATGGTGACAATGTGTTTGTGGGTCTGTTTCTAGATTTCATTCTGTTTGATTTGTATATGTGTCTGTCCATGCACAAACACCACACTGACTTAATCACTATAATTTTATACTGAATCTTGATGCCTGATAATTTCAGTGCATCAAATTTTTTCCTTTTCAAGAATACCTTGACTAATATTACACTTTTCATGTTTCCATTTGTTTTAAAACCAACTCGTCTATCTACACACACATGAACACGCACACACACACATACACAAATTCTTGTTAGCATATAGTTTGGGATTGCAACTGGGGATGATGAGTTTGGAAAAAAATGACGTTTCATCAATATGAATTCTTCTGATCTTAAAATATGGCATGTTCCTGAATTTATTAAGTACTTCCATAATTTCTCTTAGCAGTGCTTTGCAGTTTTCTATTTAGTGGTTTTGCACATATTTTAAGATACCTTCCTAAACATTTTATGTTTCTTGGTGCTATTATAATGCTATTATTTTAAAATTTTATTTTCTAATATTTGTTGCTGATATAAAGAAGTCTTTTGACTTTTGTGAATTGACTGACTATGTAAACAATGAAGTTACTAAATACACTTACACATACAAATTATAATTTATTTCTAGATTATTTGGGTTTTCATTGTACACAATAATATTATTATTAATGACAGTTAAATTTTGCCCTTCCAATTGTTAGACATTTTCTTGCTTTGTTTTGCTGGCTAGCTTACCACATTCAACATTAAGTGGATAAGATCCCACTAGGGCATCACTGCCTCCTTGCTGACCTCAGGGATAAAGACCATTATGTATGAAGTTAACTATAAGATTTTAAAGATACCCTGTCTTAAATATAGTGAGTTCCCTTCTATTCTCTGTTTACTAGAAGATTATTATCTATCCTCTGAGATAATCACTTTTTCTTTTATTCCTGAAATGAATTCCCACTAGTCAGGTACAATGTGTGTGTTTGTGTGTGTGTGTGCATCATTACACTCAATTTGTTAATCTTTTACTGAGGATTTTGTGTTCATGAGAAATACGGACATATATAAATCCATTTTTGAGATATTCTCATCAGATGTTTTTATCAAGATTATTTTATTCTTAAAAAATGAGTTAGGCCTTATTACCTTTTTTCTATATTCTAGAAAATGACATATAAAATTACTATAGTTTCTTAATTTACAAAAAAATCACCACTAGAGCCATTTGGCGTGGACTTTTCTTTGATGAGAAGTTTTGAAATTATAGATATGATTCCTTAATATGTATAAAGCTATTCACATTTTATGTCTATTCGTGTTGGTTTTTGTAAATGCTATTTTTCAAGGAATTTGTCCATTTTACCTATGTTGTTAAATTCATTAGTATAATGTTTGTGATATCATCTTATTATTTTAGTGGCATATTATATAAGATCTATAGTGATGTTCTATCTTTACTGTTATTGTTGAATTTTTTTCTTTACTAGTGTTAGTAGGGGCTTACCCATTTAATTAACTTATTTATACAAAGAACTTACATTTGGTTGCAGGATGATTGGCTACAGAATCTATGCTAATGATGATGATGTTTTGGGTCTTCTGATGTCAGCAGTACTGTTAGTACAGATTCTGCATCCAATCATTTTGTAATGATCTTGGCTTTCATTTCATTTCATTTTCACATAGTTCAAATTACTCTCTACTTTCCTTTTTGATTGCTTCTTCCAGGATATGTTACTCCTTCTTAATTTTTATCTTGGTAGTTTTGAATGTTTCCACTTGGCTTTTCCTATTTTTATAGCTTTTACTCCATAGGTTGGGGGAACAGTGTGAGGGTCTGTCAATTTTTAAGTATCTCGTCACAATGTGTCACCAAAGAACTAGCAAAACGACCACAAGTTAGGACAATGAGTCCATTGGACTTATTGTAAGATGGATTTTTTTAAGGACTTAGGGTATCATCTGAATTCTCTATACCCCTACTCTACCCATGATGGTGTTTTGGGTCCTCTTATGCGAGCACCACGAGCAAAGATTCTATACTAAATCATTCTACAATGATCCGGGTATTCCCCTTTCTCCAGCGTACAGTTTTTCTAGTTAATAGCTGTAGGTCACTTTGTGGGGGAATGATTGAGGGAATTGCTACTTTATATTCTTACTGGGGCATTGTGAGGTCTCGTCCTCTACTTGAACAATGAGCTCTGGCTCTGAGACTGTCTTGGATCAGGAAATTTAGCAAGGTATTGTGAATTTCCACTTGTAGTAATTGACACTGGTCCTCTGCTCATCTCTTCTTAATTTTTAGTTATATGCATCAAGCAATATCATCATCGACTACCCAGATCTCTCTTAACCATTCCGTATAAACCCATGCAGGCAAAATCACTAGTTGTCATCTATGCATCTCTTCTGAATTACATCCACCTTGACTGTTATGATTAAGTGCTGCCACTTGGCCTCTGACATTTTGGAATTCAATTATCCCTAGTGACACCAGGATGCCCAACTCCATAATGGCACTTTCAACCATAAACTCTAGCCTATGGAAGAAAGCTGCCACTGAGATTTTAAATAATGTTAAGACCTCCTCATTGCTTTAGCATGAGGGCATTTCCTCATTGCTTTAGCAAAAGGAGTGTTCTCTGGGCCACCCAAATAATTGGATGCTGGATTTTTTATTCTTATTTTCTATTATAATATGACCACCACTCTGAACTTTTTGACTTCCTTTCATATTACTTTGTTAAAGTAGTTCTGGCATATCTACCTCATTTATCATAGGCCAGATTGTTTCCAATCTTCAGTGATCCACCCAGCAGCAAATCAAGACTCGCCTAGGGTTTCTTTGCCAAGGTATTAAATCTTCATTCACCAGAGAGCTTCCCCTATCAACAAATACACTATCAAGGCCTACACTTTAATATCTTGGAGTCAACATCTTTAACATCCACTCCTGGAATGTTCTCCATGGTCTTGTCCATACATATTAGCAAATTCTACAAATTTTACAAAATAATCTCTTTAGTCCAACAGCAGAGAGTACTTCCTCACTTGGGCTAGAACCAATGAGAGAAGGCAGGGACAGATCTGGAGAAGATGAAGCATCATCTTGTGAGATATCCATCTCATGTAATGTCTCTGCACGGTCCAGGCAATGTGAGGCTGTTCTCATCCATCCTGGGGATAGCAGTCACTTCACAGCTAAGGGGGTTCTAAGGAAATATGAAGGTTTAAGTCTCTAAAGTGCATCTATTCAAATGTCTCAAACCCAGAAATGTGTACATTTTACCATCTGGCCAGGAAGAAATCCACTTGCAGAATCTTATCCTGAGGGTTTGCTTCCTATGGTAACTTTTGGTACCAGCTGATGTGGTTTCAGTTACCCCAGAAACAGACTGAACCGTGAATGCATATGAGTAATTTATTTGGAAGATGTATTAGTTCCCTATTGATGCTGTCACAAATTACCATAAACTCAGCAACTTAAAATAACACAAATCAGTTATTTCATAGTTTCTATGGGTCAGAAGTTCAGATAGGTAAACTAGACTTGGTCATCTGCTTACAGTCTCACAAGGATAAAATCAAGGTGTCAGTAGAGCCATGTTCCTTATTGGAGGCTCCTGGAAAGAATCCACCTCAAGGCTCATTCAGGTTGTTGGTCCTGTTGTTACAAGACTGAGGTTCCTGTTTCCTCCGCAGCTGTCAGACAAGGGCTTGTCTTTTCTCCTAGAAATTATCAGCATTCCTTCTTGTGCTTCCATGTGTCTTCCTCCAGCAACAACAGGTTGAGTCCCTCTCACCCTCCAAGTCTTTGTGATTGTCCTTCTGCCACATCTTTCTGACTTCACCTGAAGAACGTTCTCTGTTTTTAAGGGCTCATGTGACTAGACTGGGCCTACTCAGATAACCCAGGATAATGTCCCTATCTCAAGATACATAATCTTATTTACTTCTTCAAAGTAACTTCTGCCATGTAATATAACATATCCACAAGTTCCAGGGATTCCAGAGTGAGGAAATCTTTAGAAGTTCCATTCTGCCTATCACCAAAGCACTGGTGTGGGAATGTGGATGTTAGGGAAGAGAAGCAAGCCAATGCGTGTGGGTTTGTGAGCAAGTTACTGGTCTTGTAAGGTAAAGCTATTTCCCACAAGTACCTCTGGGAAATGATATAGAATAGGGGACAGCAAAAATTTTCTGTAAAGGATGAAACAGCAAATATTTCCAGCTTTGCTGAAATGGTGCACCATATGGTCTTTGTTGCAACAGTTCAATTTTGCCTTGGTAGCACAAAAGCAGTTATAGACAATATGCAAACATATGGGCATGGCTGCATTCCAGTAAAGTTCCATTTACAAAAATACATGGCAGCTGAATTTGGCACAAACTGACCACAGTTTGCATAACTCTGATGTAAAGCATGCTTCATAGAATTTCCTCATAAGGAGCAAGGAATCTGGGGCATCTATCCACCAACTACCCATCATAATTATCTGAGGGCTGATCATTAGTCCTGTGCACATTTAACCCACCCTACTAATGGCTGAGCATGCTACTGAGGCCAGAAGAACTCCAATAGAAAGTACTTGATTGAAAGTACAATACTTGAAGCAAAAATACTCTACAGGAACAATCAATGCCCAGGAGATACTGGTAGGGCACTGAAAATATCTCATATAAGTGTCAATCTTCCTAGAGCCTGCAGGTATGGAAGCTCACAACGTACAGACCTAGCCCAAGATTATATTGTTTTATTCTAATCTTCATTAAAAGTAACCAGAGTTTTTGGTAGGTAATTGGCACCGTATTTAGGGGTAGATGAATGCAAGAAAACATAGTACCACTTATCAGAAAACTAAGATGATACTGGAAAATCTGAGATAATTGGAAAATCTGCATACATATACAAACGCACAGATATATATATGTGTGTGTATGTGTATAGACATATATGTGTATATATATAAAATTTGGGGTAATGGCACATAATTAAGAGAACTTGTAGGGATTTAATGTTATGTAAACAAGTGGTAGTCAGCTTTTGTAGGTGGATAAGAAATTCATGTAACTGCTGGGGGAGTAATCACGAAGAAACTCTATTTTATTTAAATGGACGGAAGTTGTTAAATATTATGCAATGGTGATGTAACAATAGAAGAAATATGTGATCCCAGCTGTTGAGAAGAGTATATGTTGAATATTTGGTCGATGGAACTACAGTAGACTACATACCTATATTTAGAAATGAGCAACAGAACAAATTTTAATCATCCTGAAACTTGGAAATGTAGAAATGTTTGAGAATGATTAAGAAAAACCCATTATAATGTTTCAATATTCTTGAAACCACAAGAGGTAGGGAAAAATTTGGTCCAAATTGAGAATTTTGTAGAGAAAACAGAGACTGAGTTCATATGAGTCAGGAAATAAGTTGTGGATTAAAAGAAATTCATTTAGTCTACTGTATATTCAAAATCGCTCCCCAGGAATAACTGGGAACTGTGTGTGCCAACCAAGCTTTCATGACTCAATTGTCTTTTCAATTGAAGAGGTGTGGGAAAGTGATTCATACATCTTAACTTATCCTCATTTTAATATCTCACTTCTATATTGAAGACAGAGTTGCATACAGTATTCCATGTATACCAAGACAACCTCTTATTAGAAACACAAGAAGTTATGCTCAAATATCAATCTTCATTACTCACCTCTTCGCTGCCACAGTCACATTCTTCATTAGGTTCCAAAATCCCATTACCACACACTGATTGATTTTGGTATAATGGTTGCAAATTTGAAAAGTTCTGAAGACATTTAGCCTCAGATTTTGAAACAAAATATCTATAGTCATGCATGCTACAGTTGCTAAAAATCTTTATACCACTGGAACCCCTAAAATGAAATAATATTCCTCAGATAAATAAACTTGGCTAACAAAGCCACATCTAAATAACGATCCATATTTAACAATACGAATTGCAAGATGGCTCAAATAAAAAACTTGTACCTTAGCAGAGATGAAGTCAACCATGATTAAATGTCAATTTATCATTGCTTATCTTTAACATTCTTTTTTTAAAAATTGGCACTGAAAATGTATCTTTTCAGGACAGCAATAAGGTGAAATGGTTAAATCTATCTATTTATCTATCATCATCTTTCTCTCTACCTAACATCTTCTTCTCTCACATATCCAAAGCGTCTTTCTCACATTTCAGTCAGATGTCTGTTCAAATGTCACTTTCTAAAGACATCTCTCTTGACAACATTATCTGGAATTGTGTCCCCTCGTACCTTCTCCTTCTGCTTTCAATATTTATTATTTTATATAGCATTTTTGCATAATGTAAAAATAAGCTTCTTTATTTGTATTTGTAAGTTTATTTTTATTTGACCTAAAGTTTGTAATAAAATTTCAATTCCATGAAGGTCTTCATTTTCATGTTCACAGCTATATTTCCAGTGGAATGTCTAATAGATGTCCAATAGACATTTCAAATATACTATGTACAATATTGAACCGATCTTCCCAACCAAACCTGCTCCATCCACTGTTCTCAGTTTCTGGCAACTCTGTTCTTCTGGTTGCTCAAGTTGATAACACTGGTGTGATCCTAGACTCTTTTCTCTCTCACAGCCTATACCGATACACACACACACACATGAATATAACATATCCAATTAAAATTTTATATTTATTCTATGTTGAAATGATAATATTTTGGATGTATGAGGTTAAATAAAATTATTATTAAAATACATTACTTTGGGGCTGGCCCCGTGGCACAGTGGTTAAATTCAGTGCACTCTACTTTGGCAGCCCGGGTTCATAGGTTTGGATCCCAGGCACAGACCTACACCACTCATCAGCCATGCTGTGGCAGCAACCCACATATAAAATGGAAGAAGACTGGCACAGATGTTAGCTCAGGGCTAATCTTCCTCAGGAAAAAAAATATATATATACATACTTATATATATAATTGCAATTAATTTCATCTGATTCTTTTAATTTTTTAATGCAACTACTAGAAAATTTAAAGCTACATATGTGGCTCTCACTTTTTTCTATTGCACAGTGCCACTCTAAGCAATCATGTCTGAACTACTAATACCTAAAAAGCTCTATCTGAGATGACAGAGGTGGGTTGTCTCCTGAGCCTCCAAGAAAAAAAATGCATGACTGGTAAGGTTTTGGAATTGGAAGAGTGTGAGAAAAAAGAGAAATGCTTTAGCTTTTACTGACATAGTCATTTGTAATGGGATAAACAGGGTAAAGTGGGAGGAATATCACAACGAATAATCCTTTTTAAGGAAATTTCTCTATTACTTTTAACTACTTTGTTTTAAAAGGAGGCAGTGCTCCTCTGCTTTTGCATGCCACTCTCATACAAAAACCTAAAAACTTTGAGCAACAATATCTTTTCACACAAAATTAGACAGGGACTCATGTTATTTTCTACTTGGACCACATGATTTTTTAGTGAAGATTAAAATAATTAATTAGAACTTGGAAATTTTGTATAAGCTGGGTACAAAGCAATTTTTCTTTAAGTCCCTGCTTAAAAGACATCCATGGCAAGGAAGAAATGAATGTGTTAGCTGTATATGGTATACACAGTGTGGGATAAGACAAAACTGAAATAATTATTTTCAGAGAACACAGCTTCCCTTGCAGCCCTAACTCTTTCTGAGTCCCACGGACGTTGACTTGGGAAAATCTCAACTGTCCACTTTCTTTGAAGATGCATGTCAGTAGCTGTAATTAAATGGACCAAAATAAGCATGTTGTTTGAATTCATACGAAATTTATAATTACACATTCTAAGTATGTTTTCAAAAAAGCCCAATAATCCTATAACATTTCCTAAGTCACTTCTAATTTCCAGTCTCCAAGGCAAGTGTTTCACATCTCTATCAAAGCTCTTATACCCCTTGCTCTCAGCTTCCCATCAGAAGAAACTGTCCTCATCTTTAACCTATAGTAACCAAACTAACAACCACACTACTACTATTTACTCTCCTAACATCCTATCACAATAATTGGAAATACTTAGCTCTAATAAGAGCCAGCCCCTCTATTTATGCACTACATCCTAACCTCTCTAATTTATTCAATGATTTTTCTGTTGTCTTCATTATATAAAACATCATCTTTTCACCCTCATCTCTCTATTTCTATCAGTCTATAGATAATACGTAGTGTCTCCCATCAATAAAGTCCTTCCTTTGATCATAAATTCCTCAAAAAAATTCCACACTCCTCAAAATGTTGTGTTTATTTACCATCTCCATTTTCTCACATCCTGTAGAGTTTATTAAGTTCCTTAAGAAATAATCTGAAATATCGATTGAGATTGTACTAAATTTATAAACCCTCTGGAAAAATTAACAATTTTATAAGATGTCATCTATTTTCTTAATGCTGGTATACACATAGCAATGTTTTCTAGATTGATCATCATAATGAATTTCTTTATGCTATTGTTCTTCTAATTTGTACTGATTCCGTTGATTTACATAAGTAGTCAATAATAATACCTGCAAGTAAAGATATATTTTTCCTCTTCAAATCCTTCTTCCTTTTGCTTTCCCTCAAAAAACTAGCCAAGGTCACCAGTACTGTGTTATATTATTAAGGGTGAATTTAGACATCTTTGCCTTGAGCAACAAATATTATAACAACTAAAACAACAATAGCATCATATGTTTATACAATGTACATAGTCTCATAAATCTTAAAATTTTCCTTCTATTTTTCTGAGTATTTCTTAATCATGGGATTTATCATTTTCTGGAGTCTTGCATCACTTAGACAAATTTGTTAGTGTGGTATCTATTCATATAGATACCATATAGATATAGCACAAAATACCAGTCCAATTTTTGATGTGGAGTTGAATATAAAGAATTCATCACGTCTTATAAACAACCTCACAAATATATATATGAAATTAATTTAGAAGAAAAAAATGCCTTACACTGCTTCAGGATTCATGATGCATGTAGCTCTTAGACAAGAACACTTATTGTTGTCATTGTATGTTAATCCTATTTTAAGGCCAAGTAGTTGAGCTATAATAACTGAAAAACCCTCCAAAGTTATTGCATCTGGGTACTAAAATAAACAATATTGAAGAGAAAACCATTATATAAGAAGAAAACAAAAGCAAGTAATAAAATAAAACATTTTTATTCCTATGAAATTTTATATTTTAATGCTTTTGCGTTAAGCATATTTTGCAATACTTTATTTTGATGTGTCATTGACATGAATATCCATACTAGTTAGTCAATTAAGATGCATGAAAAATGTAAAAAACAATCAAACTACCAATATTCTCTGGTTTAAAATTTGGCATGCCCCAATTCTATAGCCTTAAACACACTTAGTATTTCTGAAATCAATATAAAATACATTTATTTAACTTTCTCATTAAATCAATTCATCCAATTAACAAATATTAATTCATTATATGCTTGTGTCAGGCACTATGAGAGAAGATGGGAATATAGTGGCATGCATGAAAGAAATGGACTTTGCCCATACCTGGAACTTATATAACAGAAGGAGAGAAAGAAAATAAACAGGAAATTTACAATGAACTTACCAACTATAAAGAGATCATGACAAATGCTCTGAATAATATGAAGTACAACAACAGAGAACTTTGAGGAAAGGTGTAACTATTTAGATAAGTTAGTTAGAAAAACTTACTTGTAGAATTGATATTCAGGCTGAGATACAAAGTTTGGGAAATGACCCAGCCATATGAATTAAGGGTAAGTGCTTGTATGGGAACCTGTTCAGAGGTTATAGTATAACAAGTGAAGTGAAGAAATGACAAAAGTTAGAGATATAGAAAAAGCCATGATAAAGAAATTTGGGGGGCCGGCCCTGTGGCCAAGGGGTTAAGTTCGTGCACTTTGCTTTGGCGGCCCATGGTTTTCTGCTTTGGATGCTGGGCGTGGACATGGCACCACTCATCAGGCTATGTTGAGGCGGCATCCCACGTGCCAAGACTAGAAGGATGCACAACTAAAATATACAACTATGTACTGGGGGGATTTGGGGAGAAAAAGCAGAAAAAAAAAAGATTGGCAACAGTTCTTAGCTCAGGTGCCAATCTTAAAAAAAATAAAAATAAATAAATTTGGAATGATAAGTTATTTAAAAAAAGGTTGGTGGCAGTGCAGAATGGCATTTCATATTATTTAACTTTGATGAATAAATTGTGATACTTTCCTTATCCCTTTAATCATTATAAGCAGAATTCTGAGAACGTCTCTATTTTTTTACATCAATTGAAATTTACAGTGAGAAAAATTTAAGCAATTCATAGCTAAAAGAAAAAAAGATTGTGTGTATGTGTATGCATGTGTATGAATGAAAATGGAATATTATCTAGCAATATGGAAAAATGAGTTAATAGATATCGTCTCCTGTTATCCTCTAAGAGCTAAGCTTGCAAGACAGGGAAAATCCAAGTATCAGAATTTGAAAGGAGGTTAAAGCCAGAGCAGATATCATGAGAGATGATATCTGGCTGTCGAAAATGTAGGAACAAGAAGCTGGACTTTTAATACCAGCTAAGAGAAAGGAGACATAGTCTTGGACTTCTCCAATTATATAGTTGAAAATAAATCCCCTGTATAAAGTCATGCAACAGAATAAAACAACTCCCTAGTTATACTGTGCAGGAAAAGAAGTCATACAAAATATTAACAACAGGAATAAAAAAGAAGACATCACTACAGATCCTGCCTATTAAAAAGACCTATAATGTGCAACAGGATAAAGCTGAACCCCTCTCTTACACCACTTACAAAAATTAATTTGAAACGGATCAAAGACTTAAACATAAGACCTGAAACTGTAAAATTTTTAGAAGAAAGCATAAGTGAAAAGCCTCTTGACATTGGCCATGGCAATGATTTTTTGGATTTCACACAAAAAGAAAAGGCAACAAAACCAAAAATAAGCAAGTGAGAGACTACATCAAACTAAACTGTTTCTGCACATGAAACAATTAACAAAATGAAAGGCAAGCTATGGAATGGGAGAAGATATTTGCAAACCATATATCTGATAAGTGGTTATATCAAAAATATGTAAGGAATACTGAACTCACTAGCAAAAAAAACCAAACCCAAATAACTCAATTAAAACATAGACAAAGGACCTGAATACACATTTTTCCAAAGAATATATACAAATGGCCAAAAGGTATATGAAAATATGCTCAACACTGCTTATCACCATGAAATGCAAATTAAAACCACAATGAGCTATCACCTCACAATAGGTAGGATGGCTATTATCAAAAAGACAAAGAGATAACAAATGTTGGTGAGGACGTGGAGAAAAGGGAATCCTGGTATACTGTTGGTGGGAATGTAAACTGGTACAGCCATTATGGAAAATAATATGGAGGTTCCTCAAAAATTAAAAATAGAACTACCAGGGCTGTCCCCATGGCAGAGTGGTTAAGTTAGCATGCTCTCCTTCAGCGGCCCGGGGTTCACCGGTTCAGATCCTGGTTGCAGATCTACACACCACTCATCAAGCCATGCTGTGGTGGCATCCCACATAAAAGAATTAGAATGACTTACAACTAGGATATACAACTATATACTTGTGCTTTGAGAGGGAATAAGAGGATGATTGGCAAAAGAGCAAAAGATGTTCGCTCAGGGCCAATCTTCCTCATTAGAAAAAAAGCAAAAAAAATTAGAGCTACCATATGACCCAGCAATCCCACTTCTGGGTATATATCCAAAGGAAATAAAATCAAACAAACAAAAACAGAATGTCTCATCAAAGAAATAGATAATAGAAATAAGAAGCAAATGAAAATTTTAGAACAGAAAAATACAATAATCTAAAAAATAAAACCCCACTAGATGGACTTAGTAACAAAATGGAGACGTCAGAGGAGAGAATCAGTGAACTTAAAGATTGATTAATATAAATTATCCAATATGAACAACAGAGAGAAAATAATTTTAAAAAATTAACAGAGATACAGGAAGCAGTGAGACAATAACAAAAAAATCTAAAATTAATGTCATTAGTGTCCCAGAAGAGAAAAAAGAGAGTAGAGCTGAAAAATATTTGAAGGAAAACAGCTGAAAAGTTCCCAAATTCTGCAAAAGACATAAATCTACATATTTAATAGGCTCACAAAACTTCTAACAGAACAAACTCTAAGTAATTCATGGCCAGACATATCATAATTAAATATAGCTGGAGAAAAAATTTAAATGTCTTGAAATCAGCCAAAGAAAAACAACACACTGCTTATAGGGGAAGAACGGTTCATATGACAAGAGAATTTCTCAACAGAAATAATGGCATACAGAGGATGTAGCACAATATTTTTCACGTGCTGAAATAAAAGAAGTGTTAAGCCACAGCTTTCATCCAGCAAAAATATCCTTCAAGAATGAAGAAGAAAAGGCATTCTAAAGTGAAGGAAAATTAAGAGACTATGTTGCCAGTCGCCCCGCTTTAAAAGAATGACTAAAGAAAGTTCTTCAGACAGAAAGGAAAAGATAATACAAGAAAACTTGTAGCATCAGGAATGAAAAAAAGGAACAGAAAGGGCACATATACGGAAAATAGACTATTCTTCTCCACTTGAGTATTTTAATAATTATGTTGCATATTTGAAAACAAAAAGTATAATTTTGAGTGACACAGTTCTAAATGTATTTAGAAGTAATATTTAAGTAAACTGAACCATAAAATTCCCTATTTTATAGTTATATGATATGATTTGGGACCTAAAAGATGGTGTTAACATTTCTACATTCTACTTGAAGTGGTAAATTGTTTATAAACACACCTGTTTGTGTGTGTAGTTGTGTGTATGTGTGTGTTTAATCTCACTACAGAAAACACTAAAAATGTTTACCAAAGAGAAACACTGAAAAACACTAAAAATTAGAGGTTGACAGTTTCTATAAAAAGGAAATATTTTAGGCTTTGTGGACCATGTAGTCTCTGTCATGAATATAAATTCTGATGTGGCAGGAAAGAAGTCACAGACATTAGGTAAATGAATGGATGTAGCTCTGTTCCTATAGAACTTTATTTACAATACAGGTGGTAGGCCAGATTTAGCTTATAGGTCATGTTTGCTGATGTCCACTATGGATAAATCAAAATGGAATACCAAAAGAATGTTCCAGTAACTCAGAAGAAAGCTGGAAATTGCAACACAGGACAAAAAAACCAGAAAGATAAAACAGAAAACAAATACTAAAGTGACAGTCTCAAATACCAACATATCAACAATTACGTTGAATGCAAGCTGTCTAAACATACCAATTAAAAGCCACAGATTGATAAAATGCAGAGGAAAAAAACATGACCCAACTATATGCTGATTACGACAGTCTCACATAAAATATAAAGATAAAAATAAGTTAAGAAAAAAGATATAACATGCAAACATTTATCACAAGAGAGCTGTGGAAGGCTATATTCACAACAGATGGAGTAAACTTCAAATAAAACATTATCATGGGCAAAGGATATAATAATAATAACAAAAAGATTCAATGTACCACAAGACATAACAATCTCAAATGTTTAGACACCAAACAATTGAGCTGTGAAAAATATGAAGCAAAACCTGACACAATTGAAAGAATAAATACACAAATACATAATTTACTTGAATTAATCAAAAGAAACACTAGACAAAAAATAAGAAATTGTTTACAAGACATGATCAACAACCATAAAACAATGTCTATAAACTGGCATTTATAAAACACTCAACTACAACATAATATACATTTTTTCATGTTCACATTGAGTATTCACCAAGAGAGACCATATCCCATTCAACAAAACAAAACTTAACAACTATAAAAGAATTGAACATACATTCTCTGATCATAGAAGAATCAAGCTATAGTAAATAATATAAAGATGACAGGAAAATCTCCAAATACATGGGACATAGATATTAAACAAGGTTTTGAAACAATTTATGGTCAAAAAGAAAGTTCTTTCTATTTATCTATTTATTTATCTATACCTATTATCTATCTATCCATCTATCTATCTATCTATAGTATCAACTCTTACCTTCCCATTCAACATAGTGTTGGAAGTACTAGTCAATACAATAGGCAATAAAAGGCACACATATTAGAAAGGAAAAAACAAAATTGTCCCTATTTGCAGAAGACATGATTATCCATGAAGAAAATCTAAGGATTTATTAAAAATAAAAACTCATAGAATTAAAATGTGAGTTTAGAAAGGAAGCAGGTTCCAAGTTCAACAAACAAAAATCAATCATATTTCTATATATCAGCACTGAACAATTAAAAACACAATACTATTTACAATTTTTCCTAAAGAGTAAAAATATTTAGGTCTATGTATTAGTTTGCTAGAGCTGCTGTAACAAAATACCACAAACTAGACAGTTTAAACAACAGTAATTTATTTCCTCACAATTCTGCAGACTAGTAGTCCCAGATAAAGATACTGGTATAGGTGGTTTCTTCTAAGGCCTTTCTCCTTGGGTTATAGATGACCATCTTATTCTGATGTCTTCACATGGTCTGTTCTCAGTGTGTGTCTGTGTCCTAATGTCTTATAAGAACATCAGTCATATTGGATTAGGGTCCCCTCATATGACCTCATTTTACTTTAATTACCTCTTTAAAGGCCATATCTCCAAAATACAGTTACAGTCTGATGTACTGGCCATGGGATTGTGACATGTTAATTTGAGGGGAATACCATTCAGTTCATAATAGTATAAATGAAACAAAATATGTACAGAAATTATATGCTGAAAATTAGAAAGTATTGAAGAAATAAATCTAAAAGACCAAAAGAAATGGAGAAATGTAGCACATTCATGGTTTAAAAAACACAACAAAGCAAAGATGTCAGTTCTTCCCAGACTGATCTATAGGTTTAATGCAATACCTATCAAAACACCACCATGTTTTGTAAAAACTAATTCTGAAGTTCAAACGGAAAGGCACAGAAATTAGAATGGTGAAAAAATTTTGAAAAAGAATAAATTTTCCCAACTTTAAGCCTTATCATATATTTAAAGTAATCAAAGCAATGTAATTTTGGAAAGAGAAGATAAATACACCAATGGAACAGATAAGAAAGTCCAGAAATAGACCCAGACAATATGACCAACTGACTTTTGACAATGTTGCAAAATCAATTTAATGCAGAAAAGATAGTCTTTTCAACAAATGATGTTAGAACAATTGGAAATCCATAGCTAAAAAACAAAACTTCCTAAATAATGAACAACTTAAATCTCACTCCTTACATAATTATTA